>NW_005842565.1:802742-804520 GCF_000455745.1 Alligator sinensis | reverse complement strand
CCCAGAGCGGGGGTGGGGCCCAGGCTGGCGGTGGGGGCAGGTTACAAGCTGGTGCTGAGTGTGGGGGGGAAAAGCGGCCTCGCCCCCTGTGGCTGGCACCCTGCAGTGCAGCTGCTTGCAGCCCATGTGGGGCTGCCTGTGCCTGCTCCGGACAGTCCTGCATTGGTTGCGAGCGGCTGCAGCAGGGAACACCAGCCATGGGGTGGGTGAGGGGCTGCTTTTCTCCGTGTTCAGCACCAGCTTCTTCCCTGCTGGCAAGCAGGGGGTCGGGGCTGTGCACTGCCCCCACTGGCTGTACCACAGGGCTGGGGGGCACTGGGTATGAGTGGGCGAGGTGCCCTGGGGTCAGTGCTGGCGGGGCCCAGAGCCAGGAGGCACGGGTATAGGGTCCCAGCTGGCAGGGGCTCTATGGAGCTGGGCCAGCTCCCCCCTCTCCCTGCTGGTGCGGCCCAGTCCGGCTCCACAGACCCCTGCCAGCCTGCACTCTGCTCTGGGGCTCACAGGTGTTGGCCCTGGGACATTGGCCCCAAGATGGTGACCAGGGGGTGGGGCACCTGTCAAGGGGCGGGGCCACCCATGCGGCCCTCCACAGCCTGCCAAAACTGAGTAAGTGGCCCTCCGCCCAAAATAATTGCCCACCCCTGACGTAGATAATGGGGGACATAGAGCTTCCTTGAATTAGTTCCTCTTTCAAGTGCAGTATATGAATATACGTAAGTCCAAACATGATTGTAAAATTTCCAAATGTTGGAGAATTTGAATGTTGGTGGCCTGTTCCTCACTATTAAAAATTGTGTTTTAATTGTGCTGGCATGAGACTAGCTATTTGTGCTCTTAGTCTAGCTTCACCCTCCAACAATTGGATCTTGTTATGAGTTTTCCTCCGGAGATTAAGGACCCCTCTCTTGTCAAATTTCTATTATCTGTTTTTCTAGACTGTGATCATATCAACCTTTAATAATCTTTTCTTTTATAAGCTGAATAGGATCACTGAGTCTGTCACTGTAAGGCATGATTTCCAGACACTTATATCAGGGCTGTCCAACTTTTGAGCAGCTGGGGGCTAGATACCATGAGGGTGTACCTTCCCCACTTTGTGGGCAGTCCCTTTCACCACAAGGCACCACAGGCAGTGGGCTTCCCAGATTACCATGCCCTGTCCTAGAGACCCCAAAAGTCACAGCAGCAAAAACAATGGGGAGAGTAGACCAGGTGGGAGTCCACAGGCAGCATCTTAACCTCTCGTGGGCCAGATGCAGCCCAGAGGCTGCTGACTGAACAGCCCCAATTTAAATTATTCTTGTAGCTCTTCTCTGAATCCTCTTTCTTTTGCCCAGTATCCTTTCAACCTGCAGATACCAAAACTAGATACAGTACTCCAGGGGTCAGCAACACCCGGCACATGTGCCGAGCATGGCACGCGAGGCCATTTTGCTCCACACGCCATGGCCAGCCCAGGCTCTGGGTAGCTGCTGCCAGCAACAGATCCCAGGTTGCTCCCAGTAGGGCTTGCAGCATCCCAGCTGCCTGCTGGGAGCAGCCCGGGCTCTCAGCTAGCAGCAGCTATCGAAAGCTGGGGCTAGCTGCAGCCGGGAGGGTCCCAACAGCTATGCCGGGCTCCAGGTTCTGGAATCAGCTGAGTACTGGCACATGCACTTGCGCGTTGAAGCGGGCAGTGTGGGAGGGGCCTGAGGCAGTGCAGCCCCAGTCTCTCCCCCACTGTCAGCACAGAGGTGATGGCAGGCTTCCAGAGCCCGGCACAGCTGTTTGTTGCCAGA
>NW_005842565.1:795158-802579 GCF_000455745.1 Alligator sinensis | reverse complement strand
CAAGCTCCAGCCTGGCAGCGACTATGCGTGCACCTCAGGACAGACAGCAGGGCAGCGCAGCCTGCCCTGAGGTACCCATGCAGTTGCTGCCAGCGTGGAGCTGATGCTGGAGCTGTGGAGCCTGGCACAACTGTTTGCAGCCTGCCCGCTGCTTGCTGCAGCTGCCCAGAGCCCAGGCTGGCTACAAGCATCTGCACTGAGTTCTGGAACCCTGCCATCACCTCTGTCCCGGGAGCAGGGGAGAGACCAAAGCTGCACTGCCTCAGATCCCTCCCCCACCACCCACTTCCATGCGTGGGTGCACACACCAGTACGGAGCTGATGTCAGACCCTGGAGCCTGGCACAGCTGTTTGGAGCCTCCCAGCTGCAGCCGGCCCCAGGTCTGAGTAGCTAGCTGGGGGGCAGGGGTTGTGGGTGGGGGGCAAGGGGCACAAGCAGGGCATACTGCCATGTACCCCTTTCCCTCATTTTGTTTTTCTGGCATGCCAGCACTCCGGTACCTTCCAAAGTAGGCATTGTGGGTTTTTTCGGCACTCCAGCCAAAAAATGTTGCCTATCCTTTCACTACTCCATACGCACTTGCTTCAGTACCAAATAAAGACATATAGTATGAGCTCTCTACTCCTTACTGCTCCCCAGTTTATATATTGAGGATAACTGTAGCCCTTTCAGCCACCATGTTCAGCTAGGAGTTTATGTTCAGCAAGATCCGGGGACTGCAGGGCAGACCCTACAACGAGAGGTCATGGGACCTGAACCTGTTTAGCCTTCACAAGAGAAGCCTGAGGGGGGACTGTCTATAAACTCACTAAGGGGGACCAGAAGGGTTTGGGGGAGACCTTGGGATAACAAGGAATAATGACCACAAGTTGTTGGAGAGTAGGTTTAGATTAGACATCCGTAAGAACTACTTCACAGTTAGGGCGGCTAGGATCTGGAACCAACTTCCAAGGGAAGTGGTGCTGGCTCCTACCCTGGGGGTCTTTAAGAAGTGGCTTGATGCCTACCTGGCTGGGGTCATTTGAGCCCAGTTTTCTTCCTGCCCAGGCAGGGGGTCGGACATGAAGATCTGCAAGGTCCCTTCCGACCCTACTTCTATGATTCTATCATTCTATGATTATCCAAATGACCTTGAAGTATTTGTTAGAGCCACTGCTTCCCAGAGAGAGATCCCTATCCTATATTGCTTACATTCTTTATCCCTTTTTGTATGATTTTACATTTGGCTGTACTGCAAGATGCTGTTTGATTGCAATAGTTCAACAGATGCAGTTCAGTCTTACTCCATGACCTGTCCTCTTCCTTATTTACTGCTCCCCTAGTTTGTGTGCCAACACAAACTTTATCATTAATCATTCTTTTATGTTATTTTCCCCAGGTAACTTACCAAAATATTACAATAGCATAAGGCCAAGAACTGATTTCCTTTCATGCAGTATAGAAGCCCTCTTGGGAGTTCTCTCTCAATTTGAAGATTTAACTCTCACTTTATTTGTATAATCAAATTAGAAGCCATCTGATGCAGCTTTGTCATGATGCACACATTAGATTCTGGGAAAACCTGTTATACAGTCAGCTAAATCAATAACAGAAATTAAATAACTCTGGTATCACCGAATTTCTGCTTCCCTTTAATACTCAAGGACATGCCAGTAATGCACTAGTTTTGCAAACAACTCCAAGAGATCATCCAGAATGGCCAATTCACAGGATGTTGAGCCCTGCTCGATGGGATGCCAAGCAAATATTATAATTAAATGAGCCAGTAACTCATTAATCAAATGAAATTCTGTTTTCAAGTTCTCTACAAATTTTATACTGGCATCCTATGATGTTAATTACAGAACAAAACAAGCAATTTGCAAACCTGACCTACATTTGCCTAAAATAAAGTATCTATTTTTGACAACCTATTTTGCTTCCCGTTAGTTATAATGATAGCAGGAGTTTGTTTCACATTTTTACTTGTCTTTTTCTGTGTTTATCTTATTCTGAATAGTGTTGTAGAAAGATAGCTCTTGTTGGTGTTCCATTTAACTGTGTTTGCTCTAGATTCAGTATTATCACTTCTGACAGCTGGAAAACCAACAGAGTTGTTTGGAAGGTGCTGAATCTGATTCTTTGTTTGTGCTTTTCCTCCCTGCCCCGCGAGATTGACTACCTATTGTTTTTTTTCTCTTGTAACGAATTGTTCACAACAAGTCTGCAACATATCCTACACAAGCACTAGATTTTCACAGGGGAAATGCAAGGAAAAGCTTTCCTCTTCTCTGTTAATTTTAAATAAAATACATTTTATTATTCACCAAATAAAGAGCATAGTTAACAAAGATGACCAATAGAATGCATTTCATAAACATTTTTTGTTGAACACTATACTCTTTACTTACTACATTAATCTCTTATATGATTCTAATGTATGATTCTAAACAATAGTTTTATTCCACTTCAGAAATGGCTGCATTTCAACAGTGGGCAGATTATCTGCATGGATAATAGACGCATCAGTTAATTAAGTTAATACAACATATGAGCAGCTTTCATAAAAGGTGTTATAAAAATGGAAGTCATTATTAACAAACAGGAGCTTTGTCCTACTTTTAGCGACCTCAGTGAGCAACTTATTGTACCGTGATACAGTACTCAAAAGAATAGGGGCAAATGCATGGAAATGTAATAGAATGCAGCTGTTCAATGATTGTAAAAAAAAAAAAAAATTAGAAACATAATTCTGAGAAGAACTGACAAAAGCAGCAGCACACACTTATGAATAACTGTCCACACAGTCTGCAATTCAGGGATATTTACACCTGTAGGCTTGAGATTCTACACTTTCTGTCTGATCCCTCCTTCTTAGGAGGTGAGATATTGTTCCCACATGTACCAAGCAAACATTTAGTCTAGCAATAAGTAGATAAATAAAGATCAATAAATAAAACTCAAAGTTTCACCAGGTATTATAAGACTTCTGCCTAAGACCAGGAGGATGTGTTGTGTGTCTTGTACTTCTCTACCTGTCCCAACTTTGCCCAAGGTCTTTAAGGTGGCATGATTGTAATCCCCTATGTGAGAAGATTATTACAATAATACCAACCCTTGGTTCCTCAGGCAAGCAATATCCTGTATGGACTTGTGAGGAATTGGGATAGTATGCAAGAAACAGCTTTTTCTGCAGCCACACAATTGTGATTGCAGTGGCAGCAACAAAGGGAAGTCATCGCTGCCCCTGTGCGCAGCAGCCACTCCAGATGCCCAGCTGTGTTGTTATGCTACCGTACTCCAGTCCTTCAAAATCAAAATCCCTTCCACTCAGAAAAGTAAGAAAATAAATTGTCTCTTCATTCTAATACACTATTTTAAATCCTAAACAGAGTCACTTCTGCCATCATCTCATCCCTCCCCTTGTTCATTCATAATTTACCAATTGCAATGTGATCCATGTGGGGTTATAACTTAAGGCTAGATACAGACATTCAAAAAGCCTGAGGTGGAATCCATCTATGTTACACAGTTTTCTGTAAGCAGCATAATTTAAATTGGTAGCAAAAAGAACACACATTTGCTGTTTGATGGGTGGTGGTGGGGGGAGAAAAATCTTAGACCAAGTTCTGCCATTTTTAAACCAGTCTGTATGGGCACTTACATGCAGAGAGCCTTCTCTAATGTGCTGGAAATCCAGCATGTTGGAGCAGACTTGATTAATCATGTCTTCTGGAGCATGTAAATTGACGCACCCTGGCAGCCTTACACATCATGTGCATCAGTGGTGTGGTGCACCGCCACACTGAGAAAATGGTGGTGCACTTTGAATTAAAACATGTATGATGTGCTTTAGTTCAAAGTGCACCACTGCCATTGTATCAGCATGGATGCACTCTGCACTGCTGATACACGTGGTGCCTGCTTTTAATTACTGCAGCTCGCTAATTAAAAGCGCTCGGTGCCTCATTGGAAACACTTGAAAAAAGGTTCTGTTATGGGTATAAACTGGTTTTGTGTGCCAAACTTCTGTCCTGTTATGGGTATCAACCAGTTTCTGATTACTTATACCAGAAAAGCATAATGGCTGGCTAAATTAACATGGAAACAATCTAGTAAAGGTGATGTTGTCCTGGTTATTAAGCCATGTAATCTTTTTGTGAGCATATGCTCTCCAAATCTGCTCTGACTGCCTATTATTTTCCAAATTGAATTTAAAATGGTATTTTTAACCTATAAACCCCAAAATGGTTCAAGGTGTATCTGTCTCAGGGACCGATGTTTTGAGATTAGTCCTTCTATGACCAGGTAACTCACCTCATCTCTTTCTACGACCAGGTAACTTGCCACCTGGACATGAAAGAGCATGTTGACATTGTACACCTTGACTTCCAAAAGGCCTTTGATCTAGTATCCCACGATGTCCTTGCGAGAAAATTGCAGAACTGTGGGCTTAACTCTGAGACAGTCAGGTGGGTGAGAAACTGGCTTCAGGATAGGACCCAAACAGTCATAGCGGACAGATCCGTGTCATCCTGACGAGAAGCGGGCAGCAGTGTCCCGCAGGGGTCAATGCCTGGTTCAGTACTTTTCAACATCTTTATTAAAGATTTGGATGTGGAGGTAAAAAGCTCACTGGCCAGGTTCACGAACAACACCAAGTATGGGAAAGTGTGGTCGCACTTGAAGATAGGCTACAGATATAGGCAGACCTGGACAGTAGGGCTATGTGAAGCTTTGGTTGCTGATTCAATTGGAGGAGATTAGGTCCAATTTAACAGCCAAATCTCCAAATCTGAATCAAATCAGGAGACCCATTAAAAGGTCCAAATAGAATCTGAAGTCTCTGAATTGGTTCAGAAAATATTCAGAGAGATTCTTAGATTGGGATTGGCTGGGGAGAGGTAGGAACAGCTGGGTGGCTGCAGGTTCTCCCATGGCTCCTCCCACTGTGCCTGCCTCTCCCTGGTGGGGGAAGGCATGGGAGAAACACTCATGGCTGCCCTGCCTGGCCCCATCCGCTGCCTGACCCAGCCTCCTGGCACTTAAAAAAACCCAAAACAAATAAATCCCCATACTCAACAGCTGCAGCAGAGATGATCAGGGCATTTGGGAGGCTGGGGCCGGGAGGCTAGGACCAGGCAAGGGGTGGGGCTGGGTAGGGCAGCCATGGGAGCTTCTCCCATGGCTCCCCCCAACCTGGGGAGAGGAGGCACAGCCAAAGGAGCCATGGGACAACCTGCAGCTGCCCAGCTGTGCCTGCCTCTCCCCAGCAGGTCCAAATCTCCAAATCAGCAAGCACAAAAATCTCCAATTATGATTTGGCCAAATCAAATGAGGACAGTGATTCAAATCATCAAATCAAATCACTGTTCTCCAAATCAGCTGAATCCAAATCTGAATCGAATACTTCCCTATTCTCACAGGTCTATTAGACAGGCTAGCAAGTTGGGCAGATTGGAATCTGATGAAGTCCAACATAGAGAAATGTAAAGTGTGCCACCTCAGGATGAGCAATCCCCAACACACCTACAAGCTTGGCGGCACCAAACTGATGAGCACCATGAATGAAAGGGACCTGGGGGTAATAACAGACCACAGTATATAAGTTGGCAGTGCGATGCTGTAGCCAGTAGGGCAAACAATACTCTGGCATTCATCAATCGATGCATCTCCAGCAAAACCAAGGAGGTGATTCTTCCACTCTATTCAGCACTGGTGAGACCACAGCTGGAGTACTGTGTCCAGTTCCGGGCACCACACTTTAACAAAGACATGGACGAGCTTGAGAGAGTCCAAAGAAGAGCCACCCGTATGATCAGAGTCTTACATGGCAAGTCATACGAGGAAAGGCTGAGGGATCAGGGACTCTTCAGCCTTCTGAAAAGAAGCCTGAGAGGGGACCTGGTAGCAGCTTACCACTACACTAGGGGAATTCATCATGGGCTCAGTGAACAACTGTTCACCAGGGTACCCAAGGGAAAAAACTAGGAGTAATGGAAACAAACTCCTGGAAGACTGATTCAGGCTCAACATTAGGAAAAACTTCTTCACAGTCAGGGTGTCCAGACTGTGGAATAAACTCCCTCCAGATGTGGTGCAATCTCCTACCCTGGAAATCTTCAAGAGGCAACTAGACAGTCACCTTGCTGGGGTCACCTGACCCCCAGTTATCTTTCCTACTTGGTGCAGGGGGCTGGACCCAATGATCTTCCAAGGTCCCTTCTGGCCTTACAATCTATGAATCTATGAGATCATCAGATGTGCCAAATCTTTTTGGTGTGAGAGAATGGAAGCTACTAGTAAGGACTAGTCTGTGAATTCTCTTTGCTTTTAGAATTTACTCTCTAGCCATTTGAAATGGTGTAATGCGTTAACCTTCACAGCATAAGAAAAACCCATCTATCCGTGGAGGCATGTGGATGGTGCTGATATTGTCGGAAATGTATGTATGAGCTTTTCTTTGAAGTGAATAAAGTTTTGTGTGCATTACCCTTTTGTGTATAGGGAAAGATACTTGCTTTTCTACTATTATTTGTGTCTGCCTTGAATTGCATTTTTAATTTGTCAAGGGTAACCAGAGGCCAGAACAGACATTCTTTTACGTTTTCTGATCAGAAATCAACATAAAGATATTTAAAACCCTGTACACAGAGGAAACATTGGCTGATATACTACAAAGGGCTTTATGTCTGAAAGTGCATCATGAAAAAGCACGCTGAAAGTGAAAGTATAAAGAAAAATAAGGAAGATGCAAATGTCATTCTGAATGAACACTCCAAGAATTCCAAACTAATTTAATTGGTGATGCATACTGTGTTATTAAAGGCAAATCCCTACCAATAAAAAGTACAAACAACACATGAAACATTCTTCTCTGTTACCAGAATATGGTTTTATACAATTAAGATTACAATTAAATTTAGCACACATATCCCTTCCCCCTAGCAACTTTAAAAATAAAAACAATAAAAAAAGAAGAAGAAATAATTACACAGGAAAAAAACCCTGTCTCCATTGCAGGTTACTAGAAAAGACTTATACAGCCCTCTAGTGTTCCAGAACCACAGACCCCAAGTATAAATAGACTAAAGCAATGCTAATCTCTACCCATCACCCATCTCCTTCACTACAGAAACATTGCTGACAATACATCAATGCTGGGCACAGAGATTACTCAAACAACTAATACTGCAGTTTTGGCAGAGAGGGTTGCACTTCTTCTCACTCTCAAACCACAGGGGAGATAGGACCAAGCACATGACAGTTTAGAAACTATGTTTGTTAAAAAAAAATAAAAAGGAACTGTTTGCATAAATACATAATACATATCCTGAAAAATATTTTTCCTCTTTAAAAAAAAGAAGAAATAAAAAAGATTACATTTTAAGTTGCTTTGTACTTATTTAAACAGTTGACTCGAGTTTATTCTGCCTGATTG
>NW_005842565.1:774331-795127 GCF_000455745.1 Alligator sinensis | reverse complement strand
TCAGCAGGAGTGATAGCTTCTTCATCATTTCCCTCTTTCCTGCCTTTCATTCCCAGTGAGTTTCCGTTGACAGAGCCTACGGCTATACTCTCAGAAATCATATAAAACCTGACACTGCCAAAATTTCAACCGCAAAAAGGTGTTTTAAGGTGTTGGCTTTCAAATCTAATTTTAACAGACAACTGTGTTCTGAGAGCACATACTATAATGATACTGTGAGGCACAAGGGCTGCCCATGGGCTGCAGATGGAGCTGTTGACAAAACAGTTCTAGTCACTTGAGATAAGACTGGATTGGGGATTCAGTACTATTGAATCTCTCCTATTTTAAAGGGGCATTGGCCTAGATTCCTCTCAAAACTGAAAGGAAACCAAATGTTTTAAAATAGCTAACCTTAAGGGCAAGGGCAAAGAACTCTGGCTCCAAATGAGGATGTCCAAAGAGACAAAGAAAAGATGTGTTTATAAATATTGATTTGTGAATAAAGATTAAAATTAGAAATCAGCTAAGGAAGAGATAGGAACACAAGAAGGAGATCTGCAGCATGTTAACCCCCTGCTGACTTACAAAGGAGGCTGGTTTAGGAAGTATCTAGCTACTACTGTTTAAAAAAAAAAGTCTGTTAACTGTTTATAAATACAACAAGGATGGATAGTGAAATAAGTAGTTACTCCTCAGAATGTCTATGGTTTTGCAAGGCTTTCATTAGCAGAGGTGTAAAAGGATCAGACCCTTACTGTGCATTTGTGTATACTACTATTTACTGCAGCTGTAGACTGATCACTATGCTGGCTGACTGCTGGAGCACAACAGTTTATTTTGCACTTGAAATTTCTGATAAATATTGTCTGGGGATCTCTGCAGGAACTAACAGAACCCCAGCTGTTATATTTACTAGTGAGGTGGTTAATTCAACCTTCCTTTGGACAATTCAAATCAAGGTATCAGTTCATAATTATGCAATAAGGCAAGAATGATGACACAAATGATCATTATGTGATACAAGATACAGAAAAAGAAATCTACCTTGTAATTAATGTTGCAAGCATGATAATGTCTTGCCACAGCTTCAGTATTCCTCATGATCCAGTCTGAGGAAATAATTGTGGTTGGAAAGGAGCGGGGAGGAGATGTGAAGAACTATGGTTTCTTTTTTTTTTTCCTTTTTCT
Organism: Alligator sinensis; assembly: GCF_000455745.1. Classification (NCBI taxonomy): domain Eukaryota; kingdom Metazoa; phylum Chordata; order Crocodylia; family Alligatoridae; genus Alligator; species Alligator sinensis. The sequence continues at coordinate 793,957 of NW_005842565.1, read as the reverse complement.
TTTAACTGAAGGTTGAAATTTAAATGTTCAAGATTGGAAGAGTAACTTAACTCCAGTATAACTGATAGAAAAACACAGTCTATTTGATTTTTGTTTTCTATGTAGGTTGTTAAAACCATATCTAAATCTACCTAGCAAGCTGAATTACAAAGCTTCTGGGGCTATGTGGTGTGTAAGTCAGAACAGCATTGGCCCTTTATGGATTTTAAATAGTACCCAAAGGTGTGCTACATCCTTTGCAAACACTACGGAAAGATACATTCCCAACCCAAAAAATGAACACCATGCATTTTAGACATGACATAATGAGTACGAGTGATGAAGTAAAGAGGGAATGAGGTTCACAAAGACGAGGGTTAGGGCAATTTACATGGATTAATGCGACTATGGAGCACTTCAGCTTCTCATTTCGTGACTACTGTTCATTTGCATTTGTAACATCAGCATGACATCAGTGCAACTTTGGGGCTTTTTTTTTCAGACAAGAGGAAACACTGTTGTCTGAATACATTGTTAACTGGCCAGTATTTGACATTCAGATTAGAAATAGTGTCTCTGTCTCGGTTTCCCATTGGTAAAATGCAGATTACCGTCTCAAAATATATCTTCATGAGATTTAATAGTCATGTGTTTATGTATGTTTTGAGTGCTTACAATGGAAAGTAAGTGAATAAGGGAAGCAGCATCACCCACTAGGAATTTTCATTTTCAGAAGCAAGAAGTATTTCGGACAAGTACAATCTGAGACACCTTAAAGGGAATTTCATAATGTGCTGAGCATGGGCTGATCCAGGATTTCACAAAGGGGCAAGGGATTTCACACCCTCTGCTCCTATCATCCCTGCCCTTTCCCCCCCACCCAAACAAGGGTGGGCAGGCCATGTGGCAGGAGCAGCAGCAGGGGACTTTTAAGTCTTCCTTCAAAGGGGTAAAAACCTTCCTTCCCCTCCATACTCAGCAGTACATTCCCTTCCCTCCTCCTCCCACCACTACTGTTGTCCCCAACTGACCTGGGGGCAGGAGGAAGGAGAGGGTCCAGAGCCACTCCTGCCCCACTCCAGCCAGGCTCCATATGAAGCAAACACGGTTAGACAGTGGCAGTAGCAGGCAAGTTCCCCTCCTCTATGCCTGCACCCAGGCTGGCAGGAATATTTGGGGGATTAGAAAGGAAGGAAAAACCTGCCTGCTTTTGCCACTGTCCCTGGCTAAGCCTGGTTCACATGGAGTCTAACTGGAACAGAAAACAGAGGCTCTGAATCCAGCCCCCTCCCCACAAGCCCTGCCTCAGAGACCGTGGCAGCAGTGGGGAGTGGAGGAAGGGAAGGGGAGATGAAGGGACATGCTACTGAACATGGAGGGAAAGGAAGGGGGTGTTTCTTACTGGCTCCAGGGATCTAAAAAAAATCCCTGGAAGCTGCTCTCAACGTGGTTGATTGAGAGGGTGGTGCACTCCTGGCTCCGCCCCTGGTTATGAGTACCTATGCTCTAAAAAATCAGATTCTTGCATGAACTTCAAATTATGGTGGGTATCTAACATCACTAGTCCCTTGTGAAAATGTTGATATTCTACAATTCCAGAAGTATGCACCAACAGTTACAGACATGGAGTGGTCAGCTCCTTGGAAGGGTTAATTGTATGTTAATTGTATGTCTGCATAATGATGTGTCACAGCAGTAATGCAATTAAATACAAGTTCTCAGATCTTATAATAACACCATACTCTTCTGTAATATCTTCCAGCTGAGAACTGACTTCAATACATGCTGTTTTTAGAACATCTGAGTATTAAGGCTCACTGCCATCATTTTAATTATGCCCTGAAGTCAAGACGGAAGAATTGAGGTGACACATTTTGGTGGACAAAAAGAGCAAAGGTGGACTAAAAAATGAAGTTATAGTGGAAAGCCAGGTTTTAAAGATGTATGGGGAAAAAAATAAATATAGCAAAAACATTTTTGGTGACACCATGGATATGGGATACAGAAAGGAGAAATGGAATGAGGCAAAGTCAGAAGACTTGCATGTAATAGTAGGAGGCAAAATTTTTTCGATCAAGTATCCAGAAAGAATTATGGAAGAAAAGGCATAGGAACCAGAGTATATGAACCGCAAATTACTGTACAGACCAGAAATGTCAGCAGATTTTTTTAAGAATGGATAAGCAGTAATTACATGAGTCTAACAACATCTTTGGTATAATCTGAATGATAAAGGGAATAACATATTGTCTAACACCACATTCTGGATAGACAGGGATGAGGAGAGTTAAGTGAGGTTACCAAGAGAGGACCAAAGAACAGACCAGTGATTTGAATTATACATAGAGAGGAGCATTTTACTATAAATGCACCTTCATTCATGTTGATTAGTACTTGATTTCTATAGATTACATTTTTGGATTAAGGCCCAATTACAGGACTAAGGCTAGCCAAATCAGGTCCTCAAGGGCAAGTATCATGTCATCTTTTCACTTTAATGGGAAAATACAAAATACAGAAATGCAACGTGACATCCTGGCCCAACTGAAATCAATACCACATTTCCCATATAAATAAGTATACTGAATAAAGGAAGGGGTTTTCAAATACTTGAAAGGCTGCCATAAAGAAGAGAGGGGAAAAAAACGTCTCATCCTGCTGCAGAGAGCAGGATGCAGACCAGTGCCTTGAAGTTGCAGCTAAGTAAGTTTAGATTGGTTATCAGGAAAAACGTCTTTGTTAGAACAGTGAGGCAGTGAAATAAACTGCCTAGGGAAGTTTTCTACTCTCCATCACTGCAGGTGTTCAAGAAGAGGTTGGACATCCAGGGGTAAGGGATGATCTAGGTGTAGCTATGTCTGTATTCTATTATGGGCATTTCCGTGCTTCTGGGCTTTGCTAGTTGCAGCATGAGGCCTGGAGGAAATGTTATTCCCTTCCTTGTTCTCCATGTATTAGAAGGGGTTTTTTTTAAGCTTTCTGTGGACACATTGCGTGTTGGCTGAAGCCAAGGTGTGGGTATTTGACTAGGTCAGTGCTTCTGCTGGGACTTAATGCTGGAGGTACCTGGCTAGAGGGTCTTGCCCCTCTGCTCAGGGTCAGACCAATTGCCATATTTGGGGTCAGGAAGGAATTTTACCCCAAAGTCATATTGGTATGGATTGTGTGTGTGTGTGTGTGTGGTGGGGTGGGGGTTGCCTTGCTTTGTGGCCAGGGGGGCATGGCCCTCTTCCTGGGATCTCTTATGCATATATTAAAAACATTTACAGCAGCACAATGTTGGCTGCTGTGCTTCCCTTGCTTTACCTGTGGCAGGTTAAGGGTGTTAGTCTTGTGTTGTATCAGGATTGACTGTATAGTTTTGCTAAGAGCTTAGACAATTGACTTCTATAGGATGGTTTGGATAGGAATGATCTTGCCTCTGGCAGGGATTTGGACTATATGACATATGGAGGTCCCTTCCAGCCCTATTTCTCTAAGATTTTACCAGTTGTTTTAAGACAGGCTTTATATATAATTTTAGGAATAGCTTGTGTGAGTAGCATTTAATAGGTCAGTGGTTTTCAAACCTCCTAAAGTCAGGAAACCTTTTTATGTCACTTCTGCAAAAGAACCCCCACCCCTGGCTCTGGAGGCCATCCCTTCCAATATTTTTAATCTCAGTCTTATTTAAGTCAATAGGCATTTTACTAGTAGTTTCAGTGTACTGCTTTTCACCTTTGCATCTGTATTTTGTATTTATCACATTAAATAAAAGGAAACATGCCATACAATTGAAAAATGAACCAATATGGTAAGAGCACAGTCTGTAATCAAAGAGGTGTCCTATGTGATCTGAAAGGCATGGTGGCTATTCACAGAATAAATTTGAAACACTCATATTTGTTATGCAACTGTTCAAGATTTGGGTAATAATTTACGTAGTTTTCTGAAAATTACAGAATGTACATAATGAGCTATATTCATTATAAATCAAATACCTGAGAGAAAGATCTTTAGAATTAAGGTTCAAAGGTATTGAGACAGGAAGCATGTAAATACCCAGCATGTCAGAGCCAAGATGATGAAGTTTGCTTGTAAGCTTACAAAAGAGCGAGTTATTTTTTTGTGACCTCAAATCATCAAATGCTTCATTTTCCCATCTCATAAAAAACCTCCTTGCACATTCTTACTTTTGACTGTACATTTTATCAATACAGTGGGAAATAGAGGGAAACACACACACACATTATATATACACACACATATACATCTGTACACACAACTAATTGGTGGCAGGAGCAGAACTTTTCTCTGGATAAATTCATACAAAAATGTCAAATATTGAGTTTTCTATCTAGTGGTATCGGATTGGTGCTGTAATCATAATGATTCAGAAAAGATGCAAGAAACACTTTTTACTTTGGTCATATTATTTATTGGACCAACTGAAAATGGTACTTTGTGTCCAAGAACTTGTCTAACATCTTTCCCAACTACACAACTATGCAGTTTTTCCAATAAAAGACATAACTAAAAAAAATCCTTACTTCAGTTTTCAAGTTTTTCAGGTGGAAAAATATATATTTTTTAAATGGAATACTGTCCATTATTCATTTTGTTAATTGTAGCACAAACTGGAACTGTTAACATCTTAATTTAATTTGTGAAGAACTAGCAGTTATGAAAATGTGGCAATCCCAATACATGCTAATGTACTTTAGGTATTCATGAAGAAGTCCCATAGATGTGGTTCACCAACATAGCAGTTTTCTGCATCTTTTACATCAAACCATTAGATTAAAAATAGATCTATGATAGATCTGTGTCTTCTGTCCAGTTGCATATATTAAGAATACAAGGTTATTTTCTTTCTTGTCTTGCACCTCGTATTGTTGTTCGTACCTGCACAATGAGATTGTAATGTAAAATACTACCATTCTCATTTGAAATCATTTTGCATGTACTTTAAGCTCATCTGCAGAGGCGTGAGTGACTATTCATATTGGAAGACAGTAGAATTGGGGCTACAGTACATTGGAAGGGATATATACAGTAACTTAAATAAGATATTTGTAGTCCCTCCCGAGTTTTAAAAGTCAGAGATGGTAGAGACCAATTACATTATTTTATCTGCCTTACTTGTCAATTTAGGTTTTTCCTCACAGTGGATTCTTCAAGTGCTTTGTCTAGCCCACCACTTTCCTGATTGAAACTATGTGATTTCAACGATTTCCCTTACTCTAAGGGATTTGTTACATGGTACTTTTGGATGGTTCCTGGAGCTCTTAACACTTAGATTGTCCACACATTAACACCTGAAACTAGTTTTAAGCACTTGTCAGGCAGCTCAAAGTTACTCCACTCTAGGGCAGGATTATCTCTGATCCATGTAACCCAGCCTGTGTTACACTAAAGCCACTCTGGGCTGCACCTTAGTGTAAAAACCCCATCTGGTATCCCATCTCCCCAAGCCCACTACCACCTCCCACCCTCCCCAGCATCCCAGATCCCAGCTAACTGCCCCCTGGGGGAGCAGGTAGGAAAGGGTTAACTTGCCTGCTCAGCTGTTGCCACCCCTGCTGCTCTCTGGGCCAGAAAAGCAACAGCCCAGCATCAGTGTCCAGGCAGGAAGGTTAGCCTTTTGCTGACTGCTCCCCTGGGACAGAAAGTACAGATGGGCACAAGTAAGTAATGTCCCGGGGCAGTGGGAGGCAAGGGGAAACCCTGAGGGGCAGGGCTGGCAGGGAGCCCTGGGACAGTGGGGGAACCAGGGGAGTCCTTGGGGTCCAGGAGCAAAGCCTGGAATGGCAGGGGGAGCTGGGAACATTTCAGGCCTCCAGGCCCCTGCTTGCCTGAACATGTGACTGCTCCAAACTTGAGCTAGCACTAACATCAATCAACCATTTGTGTGCCTCACAATGTAAGGTGTAAAAAGACCCTAATAAAACTCAACACGAAATATTATCGTTATACATTCATTGCATATTTAACTTTATCCTATAGGCTAAGATTAGCACTAGACTTCACCACTGTGAAGTTAATGAGCAGCCTCATGTTGACTTAAAAATCATTTGAATCAGACATTTAATGTAGTTTCTTTCTTACAAAGGAACTAAGACTAAATGCTATAAACAACTGAAGGATCAGCCCATCTAATGTTTGTTTATTCTGATGACTGGTTGTGTGTTTTACTAATCAATGATAAGTTGTTAAAAATGCTATTTATCAATGAATGTTAACTAGCTCCCCACAATCACTCTATTACTGTTTAATGTCAAAACAGCTCAAAAGTGAAATCATCAACCACATCAGATGATAAGTGGGATGTTGGAACTATATCACAATTTACAATTAGATCCACTCAACCCTGTCTACAAAGGAAGAAAAAGAGCTGAATTTTAAACAAAGTTCTGTGATGGTAGACTACATGCTCACACCAATTGTATTTTCATTTTATATACACCTATCATTCCTGTATTTACTGAAACATCAAGAGAAGGCATTAAACAAAGACACTGACAACATGGTAATTGTCCTAACCTTATCAATTCTAAACTCTTGTAAGCTGTGTAAAACAGTGCATCAACTCCTCCCGTGCAATGGCTTTTTCATACAGTTTGACTATGTGATGAAAGAAGCTAGTTGACATGCACTTACCATATCAGGCCCTGACACCTGCATTGCAGACACTAATCAAAGTGCTCCTTCAGAGGGGTGAAAGAATCACCATTTGTAATGCAATAATTAGGCTGGGTGGAAGGGCCTGAAAAGTAAATCAATCTAGTCTGCTCTCCAAATCTGACACCATTCTCTTGGCAGATTGTTAACATAATGAGACAGAAGCCTACAAGAGGTTCCAAAAAAGACCTATGCCTTTTTACCCCTCTTCTCCTTTCTCTTGCAGTGTTATTTAGAACATAATTACAGGCAATTCTGCTCTAAGTCAACAGTATAAAAAGCAAAAACTTTTAAGAAGCTCATAAAAAATAAGCTCATAAAAAATAAACAGATGGACTATACATCACAGCATCAAACCAATTAACTTTGTCCAACTGGATGAAAATAATGTTAACCTATTCCTTCCTGATATTACCATTGGAATTCCTTTGAAAAGACAATGGGTGTGTCTACATGAGATGCTACTGTGCAGTGGTTACTGCACATTAGTTGGTACTTGATTATACAGTAGTTACTGCACATTTAGTTGCTACTAACTAAATGTGCAGTACTAACTAAATATGCGGTAACCAGAGTTACTGTGCAGTAGCACTGGTAAATGCCATTTACGTGATACTAATGCACAGTAGCCAAATAATACTGCGCAGTAGTGTGTTAGCACTGTTGGTGCTGTGGTGCTTTACTGTGCAGTATTATTTGGCTACTGCACAGTCAGCATCTCATGTAGATGTGCCCAATAAGATCTAATAACATGAAAAGAAGATAATTCAAATAAATACTTAAAATGCATTCTGCAGTCACTTACACAAGTAAATTAGGAACCATTCTATTGATGCCAATATTACCATGCCACAGTGAATCGAAAATCAGACTCTCCGCGATCATCTTGAACTTTAACAAGGAACTACTGAAACAAACCATATGGATAATAAGATTTTCAAACATCCATGTTTTCTTTGTAACAGAAAGAGCATGGCCTGTTTTAACTAGCCCAGCCCCAGCAATTGAATTGTATTAAATATGACAGCTTTAGCATTTCCAACTATGTAATGTCATTGTTTTATTATTTTTATTACCAAAGTGCTTAGGAGCCCCAGCTATATACCAGACCCACAGTGTGTATTGTGTGAAAATATATATGTATATATATATTTTTTTCCCCCGCACAATACTCACACACTATTTTCATATATAGTGGACTAAAAAATACAAACAAAAAGAAAATGAAAAAAAAAAATGTTCCTCATGACAGGACATCCTTTATTCCATATATCTGAATTAAGTACCCCAATAAAATGAATATGACCATGTTATTTTTACCTGAGTCACATGCATATTAGGGTGCTGTTACAGGTTACCTTTAAACCATTCCATATTGATGGAATGTTAGCCGGTATTAAAATCAGAACAACAATTTCAAAGCAGTCACAGGTTAAAGCTTAATGCCATCTCTGACTTGCACAACAGTGACTTGCCACTAGAGGGACTAGCAAGCAGGGGCATGGCCAGCAGCCAGGACTCTAGTCCTCTTCTAGGAGTGGAGTCCCAGGGTCTAAGCAAAGGGAGAGTGTGGAGCCTGGAGAAGCATGCCTCCTTGGCCTCCATGCTCTTGCTGCCGAATGGCCCTATTCCCAGCATGGACCTGCTGGGAGTTACTGTGGTGACAGCATGGACACAGAGGAAGCACACCTCCCTGGGCTCCATGCTCTTGCCATGCTTGGTGCAAGGCAGCCCTTTCCCATGGGAGGAACATGGGAAGCTGAGAAGAGGTCACAGCCCCCCTCCCCCAAATTCTCTTGCCTAGGAAAGAACCACCCAGGTGTGGGGCAAAGGCTTAGTCCTCTGAGGGGAGGTCCATGTGCCTGGTCCCTGTCCCAGGGGCCAATATAAGGTCTCCTAGGGTCTTTGAAGCTAGCAGCGTGGTGCCACATGGGCTGGGGTCATACCCACTGGGAGGTGGGTGGGGATGTTGGCTTGTGGCCAGCACCATCCCCTGGACAACAGAGCTTGAGAGGGTGGAAAATTTGTCAGGGGTAGTGGGGCTGGAAGCCATGCATCCTGGGATGCCGAGTGACTGCATTTTATCTCCATGCAGCATTGAGCTAAGTAGAATGGCTCAGCCCTCACCCTAAGTGATATAACTTTAAGACACTTGGGGCACGCCTAGGCGAGTACAGATGTGTGGCATTTGGCACTGCACACCTGTCTGTGGCACTGCACACACCGCACATGCAAGCATTCCCTGCTCTGGTAATTTGCAGCACATGGGGCAGGGGGTGGGGATTTGACGCTGGGAGATCTCAGTGTAAAAAAAATCCGTGCCTTAACAAAGCAAGGCAGAGCATGTGGCAGAAGCATGCACCACTTGAAACAGGAGCCTGGCTGGCCAGAGCTATATTATTCCAGCTGCTGGCCAGGCTCTGTGCTGCTGGATTGGGGAATGTGCAGCACTCCACAGCGTGTGTGCACGAGCGTTTCCTAGGCCCAAGCAGCAATGACACATATTGTGCTTCTGCTGTTTGTTCCCACAGAAATACAAGTTCCCACTCATATGGAACACACCCTTGGGCTGCATCCAGACAAGTGTGGCCGTGCAGCATGTGGCACCACAGACATGTCTGTGGCGCCACATACCGCACATTCAGGTGTTTTCTTCACCCCAGGAGATCCCCACACACACACAAAAAAACCCCACACCAAAAAAAAGCAGGGTGCTGCATAAGGGACAGAGTGTACCACCCAAAACCAGAGCCTGGCTGGCTAGAGTCAGGTTCCAGCTGCAAGCCAGGCTTCAAGTGGCAAAATTGCTGCTGCTGCAGCCCCAGGAAGCCCCTGAGACCACAGGTAAGGGCCTGGGGCCAGCCCAGTGCTGGCCCTAGCTTCCCCTACTCCACTTGTGGTAATCTGCCACATGCCAGACAGAGGGTGCGTGTCACAGGGTGTTCCCTGGGGACAAGTAGCAACAGCACAAGGTGAACCACTATTTCTTGTCTCTGAGGAAACAAATGTCCGCCTTCATGTTGACCTGGCCTTATAGGGTACTTAACACAGTTTAATACCCTTTATTGCATAAATCCACATTTTAAGTGCCTAGTTTAAAGGTAACGTGTAACACCACCCTTAGTTAGTTTTCTATATTATTTAATATCACTCTAATCAACATCCTTCATCTACATGCAAAGGGTATAGTCATTATCCCATGTCAGACAGCAGGTAAATTTTGTGCCCTCCTGACTTGATAAAATTCCTTGACCGATCTTCCTTACATAATATTGTTGTATATATCACAAATTTAGGGTACTGGAGTGCAAATTATCATTCAGTTTTGGGATGTTGCTATTATTTCCCGGTAATTTCATATATCAGAGAAAGGTTTGGAGGTCTCGTAGCAATTAACAGTACACCGTCCCTGCTGCAGAGGAAGCAACCTAAGTTCTGCATGCAGAATACTAGCAATTCTTCAGCCTTGCCATTTAATGAGACCTTTCAAAATAATCTCCTATTCTGCATTTATTTCCTCTATACTATAGTGTCTTGAATTTATCTATTGCTTTTCATCAAGTAGGCTCTGTTATTGATTTACAAACTAGAAATAAACAAACAGAAAGAAATAATTTGATCTACCACTAAAATATAACTATGGTTAATGGCAACTATTTAAATGGCACACTAAAGCTGTGCACATCGGTAGTTAAGGATGAGCTATGCTAATGCTAATTCCATTCTGAGACTTGAAAGGAAACTTGCATAAGCAAGATGTAAGCAGGGTTGCCAATTGTCCATAAATGTATGGACATATCATTAAAAAGGCTAAAAATAACCTATCCATAAAGTCTGTAAAAAATTGAACTGTCCTGAAAAAAAAAAAAAAATTAGAGCCAGTAGAGCTTGATTGAAGGTTCCTGGTCAGGAAGAAGTTGGAGGTAAATACTAAAGGATGGATAGAGCAGCAGAGTGCCACCTGGTGTCTGAGCAGGAGCACAACACCCTGCAGGGAGCATTCTCTCAGGACCCTGAAGCATATTTGTAGCTTTGAGTGGGATGACATAGTTAGTCCTGCTTTGAGCAGGGCATTAAACTAGATGATCTCTCAGGTCCTGTCCAACCCTAATTTCCTATGATTTCTATGATATGGGATCCTGACCCTCAGTAGCATTCCCCCCTCACCCCCGCCACTGATGTGCTGCTGTGCCTGGTTATCTGCCAATAACATTTCTGGGTCACAGATAGGAACACAGTAGGCCTTCTCCATGCTGGGATGGGGGGAGCAGGCCAATGGGGGTAAGGATGTGGAGTAGACTGGGGCAGGGGTATAATGGTGCAGGGTGTGGTTGAAGGTATCAGAATGTGGGGGTGAGCAGGGCACCCTGAGGTTGTGGAAGCAGCATGTCAAATAATTGCAATCAATCAATCAGGGCTGTCAACCCAAGGATTTTGTTTTTACACTGATAATCTGCAAGCCTTTTACCAACAACCATTTTTTTTACTATAGTTGGTATTAAACTGCTAAATTTGAACCTGACCCTTGTTCAGGGCTAGGCAGAAGGGTTACATTTGCACTTGTCAACAAGCAAAGTGACCCCGCCAGATTATTGTATCGAAGTGTTAAGTGACGCAACCATTGTAAATAGTGATGTGGTGGCGGAGTTTATCAGCAATTTGACCCAACATGCGAGTGATGCGTGATCAGAGCGTGATCACCTGTGGTCTAGCCAATCAAAGACCACCTAATGGGCATGGCTGGCTGGCCAGCATGTCCATGGGTTCCAGAATGTACCATCAGGGGAGCTTCCTGATTGGCCAAAAAAGTTATATAGGGGACCGCACGCCTCGGTGCGTGGTCCCCAGGCTCTGACTCTCAAGGCGGATTGATCACCTGTCTTGGGGCCTGGTCAGACCCCTAGGTCTATAGCAGAAGCTGCTCCGGTCGCTCCGAGCATGATAGTTTACTGCATCGCCAAATCTGGAACGCATTGTACTTTGTCCCAACCAGACATCGTACTCGTATACTGCAGTCTCCACCCGCCACCCACCACCTGTCCCTTGTTGCTGTATATAGTTCATTGCCTCCAAGTTATATCACCCTTCAAGTTGTGTCGACAGTTCTGTAAGTAAATATCAAATTTTATTTCAAACCCCATTGTCTGTGGTGCTTATCTCATCTCCCTCTCACACTTGGCATCCCCGAGTGTATCTGGGTTGGTGTCACCACCCGGTGCCCCACTAGACACGCAACTGCAGCCCTTTCCCAAGGACCACCTGGGAATCGAGGCCCACAGCACTATGTAAAACATAAGTAAGTAAAAAAAATTAGCTGTCAGTAAAAGTTTGCAGACTGCTAGAAAAAAATGTCTTCAGTTGGCAACCCTGGATGCAAGTAATTAATAGATTTTGGTCAGGATAACAAGACCAACATTTATAGTCCTGAAAACAGCAACATTTGCTCTTTAACAAAATGAAGTGGTTAAAACCATAATTAAGGGTGCCGGCAGAAGTGATAATTTTTGTCTGATCTGGCCCCAAAACATGGTCTACAGCCATGACCAAACACAAGTGAACGGGTGCAGGCCACTTTAAAAGGGCCCAAACCTGTGAAAACTTGAACACTCATTGCAGGCAAAATGATTGCACGAGGGTTCAGATGAAGATGCGCCAAAATGGAGCTTGTTCTGTAACTTGTGTCTGCATAGCTCCCAGCATAGCTCCCAGCAGAGCTCCCAGCAGCTTCAAAATGGAAGAGGACGGAGTTTGGTCTGGGTTTTTTTTCAGCCATCATTGGAGGGTGGGGTGGGTGGATTGGAGCCTCTCTGAGGTGGGTGGCTCCAATCCATTCGCCCCACCCCCCAGCACTGGCTGAGGAACCCCACGAACAAGCTCCCTCCTCTCCCTTTGCACCCTCCCATTCTGAAAACAGCATCCAGGCTGGGAGTGGGGAGTGGCATTGCTACAAGACTAGGCTGCAAGCTAACAGCAAGCAGCTGGGATCCCCAACTCCTGGACCCAACAGTGAACTTCTGTTTGGTCCAGCGTATTGTTGCAACTCATAGAGCTTCCTGCAAAGCACTATGAATTGCAATGGGGAGCTGCTTTTCTGTCTGTACCCTAGGTCTCTTGGAAAAGATGGCATCACCTCCACTATGGAGTAAATATTCATTCAGCACTGAGTTATCTGGATAAGTGCCACCTGCTGAATCAATTTGATAATACTATTTATGACATTATCAGAACACTCACTCATTGCTTTTCTTCCGCAAGTTAATGGGTATTAGAGGATATGAAAAATTATGTATGCAGTACTAAGACAATTTAATGTAGCAATTTGAACTTGGTGGGTTGACTGTTTTTTTGTCGTTGTTGTAGTTTACTGGTCAAGGTGATATGGCACAAGATTCTTAGGGTATCCAGGAAAAGTTGAATGAGTTCTTGAAACTTCTGTTTGAAAAAGATATGTTATTTTATAAACTTGAGAAGCTGAAAAAGGTATCAAGTAATGCTATGTTATATGTATGATTCTTTTTTTTTTAAATAATTTGTTCAAAGCTTCCCTTGCAAACAGACTATATTTGTTCCCACAAGGTAACTCAAATATGTCAGAAAAGGTTTGGTTCATTCATAGAGACTTATTTATGAAAATGATGTGTAGTTTAGCATAAAAGAAGAGATTAAACAAATCTCTCTATTTTTCTAAGTGGTCATGCCCTCCATTACAGCACACCTGCATTGCATTAAAGACAGAACCTGATATCTCATACTACATGAGACAGGCAGAATGGTTGCTTTGGGCAAAACTGATAAGAACCAAGAAGAGTAGGCATTTTTAATGTTTTTTTCTTTTTGTAAGATTCTAGACATACAGAGATGATTTATATATTATTTAGCAGCTCAATAAAATGAATGCAGTCTCTGTTGAGTTTGTTTGTTCATCAAAGTTATTTTTTTTTTAAGTTTTTTTTTTTAAACCCTGAGAAAACAACCAATGCAATTATTTGGCTTTTGTGAGAAATTAAAGGTGGATAATCATGGATTTAAGGTGAATAATTGAAGATACATTAAAGAAATGAACACACAGAAACATCAAACTCTACAGTAGATAAGCATGGATAGCTGGTAGATAAACACATTACAGATTGCAAAGGGACTTTCAGATATCATTAGAAACTTCTAAGTAATAATTAAGTTAGAAATTGTATCTTGGTTCACTCTGCAAAACTCTTTCAATGTCTCTCTGCATTTTCTATGCCTCTCTGTGCATAGGTTTGGTGTAGTTGCAATAAAGACCTCTTTTGACAATTAGTGTACGTTCTTTCATGGATACGTCCATAAGAAATACCCAGAAGTTGCGGTCAATGTTGAAATGAGCATAAGGTTCATTTCCTTTTTACCCAACTGCACTTGTACCTGGAACATATACGTACTTCAATTACCACTATTTAAACTATAATACTATTCCATACGTTGATTAATTCTAGCAATTTAAAGTTAACCTAGGTATTAATTTTTTTAAGTAACCTTTGAGTCCTGCCATTCCCAAATGCACTCAAGGTCCTTGGCATCATTCAGACAGACCTAAAGCCTCCCTATGCTGCTTTTTGGACAGTTGTACTACTGGAATTTCTGTAGCATCATAAACTGTGGAGTCTGTATCAGGGCTTGCAATGTTATCATTAGGAGGCATTATTTTTTCTGCAATGCCCGTGCTAAGGAAATCCTTGCTCAGTGGGGATCAGGGCTTATAGAGCCCTTCAAGCCACTCCAGCAGAGCAGTGAGGTCAGCACAGGGGTGAAAGTCACACAAGTCTGCACAAGCATTACATTTCAACTGGAATCTCAATTCTACCAATTGAAAGCCTCGGTGAACAGGCGTTCACAGTACTTCAACTGGAAAAAAAAAGACCGGCGATGTGTCAGATAAGAATCAACTCACCTCTGAATGCAGCTGAATGAACTTTTGTACATTCAGTTCAACCAGTTGAACCTTCTTATTTAAATGCAGCTAAAACAGTACCCTCTGGCATCTCAGTGTGCCTTGCTCCACCTCCTTCCCCTCCAGGGAATAGTCTGCAATTCAGGCTGCAGTCTACTGCTGTAGTCTGAGACATAGGGCACCCCTCTCTCTGACACTTTTTTGGCTGGGAAAGTCCAAGTACTCACCACAGCCCAGATGCTGTGCAAATATCTACCATGCACCCCGAGTTAGTGGGGGGGGGGAGGGGAAAGGAGCTGCCAGAACCAGTCCCTGCCATTCCCTAAGTCCCTGTTCCCTTCCCCCACATGGATATTGCCCACCTGGCCCCCATGGACTCTGGAGCCCCCTGATCACTCTGTACCAGGCAGATATTGATGATCAGCCTTCCCTGGAGGCTTCCATGGTCCCTGGAGCCCCCTAACTCTTCCCTCCACAAGGCAATGTATAGCCTAGTGCCCACAGTCCACATGTGGGACTGCAGGTGCAGGGCTTTAAGTACGGTGGGAGGGGAGCACCTACCACCCCTGAGCACATCAAAACCCCCGCTTCAAAATGCAGCATGAGTCTTCTGTTTGACAGCCTGTCAGCTGTGAGGGAGAAAGGGGATGTTGTGGGGTGGGGGCATGATCCTTTGGAGCTATCAGCCAATCAGCTATGACCTATGGGCTGGGCTGCTGTCACCTGTTTGGAAGACAGGGGCACTTGCAAAGCATGCAGGGATGTAGGCTCTGACCCCCTGGCTGGGTGCTATCAGTGGTACAGGCTATTTGCAGTGCACACAGACAGCCCTTTGCACACTTCTTCAGCTTTCAATAGTAGAGTTTCAAACAGCTTAAAACTAAATTAATACATTTCAACTGGTTGATTTTAATGTTTGTACACACCCACCATAAACTCTGCAAGTTAGCTGCACAAACCATTAGCACAGTGAGGAATACAACTCAGGAGTCCTGGTTTTCAATTGCGTGCTGCTGCCATTAACCATTCTTTTGAGCAGGGGGAAATCAGACATCTTAAGAGAAGAGTATAACTGGGTATGTGTTCTTCTCACCAGGAGAATTACACATCTGAACAAAATATAATGCTGTAGATCCTGGAAGCAAATCAAATTCTATATATTATATTATATATATATAATTTTTTTCTCTAAGACTGGATGGTGCCTAGGAGATGGTTATGAATAGCGGTTTATAGTGCACCGTGCATCTTAATTTAGAGGATTAGCTGACTGCCTATCATTTTTTAAATAAATTTGAATAAATAAATAATGTATACAGATTATAACTGGGTCTCACACTTGTATTTTTTCCTTTGGTACTGGCAGCTTTGAGTTTGCAAAGACTCTATTTAAAGAGCCATTTTCTCTGTAAGTGCCAACTTCTGTCATTTGCAAAACTGTAAATCCAGAACATTTCCAATTCTACCAGTGAAGCTATTCCTGATTTACAGAGAGTGTTTGTTCACAGTTTCCAACAGATAGGTAACAATACATGATTTGCGAGGAAAAACAGGATTGTCTCCTGTCTTGTAGCTGTGTTGTACTATGCCCATTTCAAATCTGGGGCCTATTCTATACAATAGCTCTGTGGTACCCTTTCTGGCTCTGGAAAATATCATCCTGAATTAGAATGTGTATTATTATTATTATTAACATAGTTGCTCTACAGAGAAAGATGCTAAACCAACATTTGAGATAATTCTCCATGCCACCCCTAATACCCCCATCCTTTCCTGCCTTGCAGTCTAAATACCCAAGAGAGGCATCTTGAAAGAGGAAACAGGCATGATAGGTCATTTGCAAAGGTGAAAATAGGATACTGGTCTCCTGGGTGAGCCTAACTCTCCATCTACTATACTACACAATAGATCATTAGTAGTGCTTTCCATATGCTACCTATGAACAGAACCACAAGCCTGCTGCTGCTATTTTAGCCAACCATCCAGGGCCTATTTAGCTCTGACTTCTGTTGAGCCTACCACATTTTATGATTTTGTTACCTTGTAGATTAATCTCTCTTTTAGATGCTAATGTGTTCCTTGATTTGTTTCCATATGCTCTCTTTCAAGTTTCACCAAAACCTTTTATCAGAACTATTGCTAGTATCTGACAAAACAAAGATGCCGTTAAGGCAAAAAAATGACCTTCAACAGAAACTTAATTAAAAGAAAAACGGCTCATAAAGGAAAAGCCCTTGTAATCACAAATTAACCCCAACTCACCCATCTGATTATCTTCTTAGTTTGTGTAGCCCTTAATTCTCTCCAGGCTTGTAAAGAATGTCCATCACTTTTTCATAGCTAGAATCTGTACCAATCTGGGAATATAACTGGGAGACTATGGGCCCAGTTACTAAATTGTGATAATAAACCCACCTTAATTGCTTCAATTAGATAATCCACAGGGAACAGCTTTACACAACCTATAGGGATTAACAGGCTCTTCATGAAACACTACAAACAATTACATGGAGATAAGAAACTATCAAGAGCTAGCAGAGAAACAAAAGTTGCTACCTCTAGTCATTTTTTCCAGTCACTTTGTGTGCCCATCTGGTGAGCAAAAGGTCAGGAAAAGCTATTGTTCACAGGTAAGGGAAGAACCTGGCCATGACAGGTCTGTAGCAGGTTTTTATAAAGACTTTAGATTGGCCATCTCTGAGAATCCCAACAATGCTGAACCAGGGAAGGAATTAACTCACGTCAGATTGGTTGTATCACAGACCACACACCAGCACAAAGTAATATTTTAACACTGGCCCTTCTAACTGTCCTTCTTTGCTTCTTTCCCTTTGTTCTCCTTCTTCGCATTCTCCAGTGGTATTTGCTTTCTAGTGAGTGGGATGCCCCAAGTCAAATATTTTTAATTAATACAATTAATGGGATTTTAAGGTAATGAAAACAAATCTAGTGAAAACACTTTTAAAATGATTAGTTACTGAACTTTTAACTTTGCGCAGTTCTACTAAAACTGATATGTGAAGGCTAGTCAGAGGATTCAGACAGATAGCAGTATGTCCAGATAAGCAGATTATTTCCTTCATGACAGTTTTTTTAATGCATGTGTATATAAGTATAAAAATACAGAGAGGGAGAAAACACAAAGAGTACAACTATACACGTGTTCAACATATAAATATGCCCTTAAAACTGTGGGCATTGCTCCTAGGGGTACAAAGCCAAATTTAGGTTTATGCTTTGGGCATGGTAGTCAAGAAGTGGAACTGATGTAAACTATTTCCTGAACACAAAAAATTCTACCTTGCAGCTAAAATTATGACATGCAGCAGCTGCAGTAAAACCAGGATGGACTATACATGCTTCAGTGAGACTAAGCATGTAGAGTGACACTTGCCCCCAACTAAATTTATGGTGGATGGGTTGAAGAAGACTAAACTATCCCTAACTGACATAGTAGTCCTAGTACTCTGTCAAAACTTACGGGTCCATGCTACAATTTTTAAATTCATGGATATGATCAGAAATGAGATAGAACAATTTAGCCGTAAGAAAATCCCCACAGCTTTTCAGCTTTGACATAAGGCTGGATGAGCTGGTTGATTATAGTATTCGACAACTGATATACTATATAAACTGCACTCCTGGGTAAGCAGAGATATTTTATTTCACAAACCCATCAAAAGTTATGTTCTGAAAATAATAAAACACAATATTTTGCTCTTGAAATGTATCACAATTACAAATGCTTAGATAATTAAATTGAACGGCACTGAATTCTTCATCAGTCCCCTTTCATTCAAGATAGGGATAGTTGCTTTGACTTCTCTACACAGTACCCCAGCACACAAAGGAACAAAGAAAGTTTACCCATATAGAAATCTAACTTGTCCTCATTGATAATAGTCAGTGACATTAATGCATTATAAAATGTGCCAGTAATTGTCTCTCCAATTCTGTACCCCCTAATGACTTCAGCTGGGGCATAAGGGCTACAAGTAACTAGATGCCATTTGTACTATTCAGATCTTCATTTCCTCAGTTGTATGTTTTATAAACAAAGGGGAACATTTTTTTCCCAATAGATAAACACCATCCTTGAAATTGATGTCGAAAATTAAATTACTTGAAAAATGTATGTGTTATTTTCCTGGTGGAATTAAAAAATAAACACACCACAGTGGTAGTCCAAACATCAGCTGAATTTGGAGGGCAGAGTAAACATACCAAAATATTGAGAGACAGACTGTCAAAGCAAGGCACATATCACTGCAGGCATAAGTTTGAGCATACGCCAGCTGTAAGATGATAACCAATGAATTTATATCCATAGGTATTCAATAAAATATTTGCTATCTGATTTGTAGCCTGGATATTTATGAGTTCAGTTCACATAAACACACACAAAAGCAATCACATTCCTGACCCTAACAGAAAATACACAAAACATTAGGGATGTCATTTACTAAGCAACAAATTTGCTGCTCTGTACACCCCTGCACATGCAGTTTGGTTTAGGGCAAATTGCCCCACTTCAGGGAAACTGCCATTTCCCCACTCCTCCTGGCTGTCGCAATGCTGGAGGAGCTGGGGGACAACTAGGAGGGGAGATGCTCTGTGGCGGGCCAGTAGGGGGCGCTCCTACGTTGAGCCGCCCACCTCCCTGCTCCCGACCACCTTCCAGGCTCCGAGTGCCTCCCTTAGGGTGCCTCCCGTCCGGCCGACCCCTTCCCTGGAGCACACCCGCTAGCCTGGGGTTCCCGCTGCCACCATCCAAGGCTCTGGACTCACTTCTGGCTCTGCGCACCTTGGAAAACACAGGCCTGATCGTCCAATGGGTGCTAGACCCAGTACAAGCACTTGGGGCACTTCCCCAAGTCAGGGGCTGATTAGGAAGCCTCCCTCAGTCCACCGACCTAAGGGGCCTCCTTGGCATAATTTAGACCCACCCCTCAATAAGTCTCCACACCGGTCACAAAGGAGAACTTTATTGATTACAGGGGTAGGGCAGAAATAGGGTAAAAGGTAGAGCAATATCAAGAAATCTTATAGGAATATCAAAGGAA
>NW_005842565.1:746392-768006 GCF_000455745.1 Alligator sinensis | reverse complement strand
CTGACCTCAGCAGCCGGTCCAATCGAAGCTGCCAATACTGGCTACAAACCGTCCAATCTGCAAAGCATCCCTGGCTACCTGGGCCCGCGCGCAGGGCCGGGGCTTTCTCCCCCCTGCCCAGGTGACCAGAGCATCGCCTCCCAGGTGCCAGGCTTTTGTCTGCAGACAAGGAGCGAGATCCCCGCTGTGAGAGATTCAACAGCAGCCTCTCAGGCTGGCTGAGACAGGTCTCTGGAGAGGGGCACCGACGGGGCATTTCTGCCACATGCTCTGACTGGCAACTAGAGCATCTCTCCAGAGGCCCGAGACTCCATGTTTGCCAGTGCATGGTCTTGGAGGTGCACTGTGCTGTTTTTTGGTGCTTTTCTTTTTTATACTGAGAGTTTCCAGTATCAAATTCTGGTGCCACACTGTGGTGTGCTGCATGCAGTTTGTGGCACCTCAAACAGGTTTGAAGCCCTTTGAGCCTTTCTCTCTTCTCTTCCCAGAAGATACCATTCTTCCAGACTCTTAACTTACATCCAGACCCACAGAACTCTCCCTACTCTTATAGAATTGAGTCTGGGGGGAAGCGTTTTAAGATTGGAAGGGACTTTCTGGATAATGCAATCACAGGAGTTATGCCATATAATCCCAAATTTATATGCCATATAATCTTAAATTGATCAAGCTCCATTTTAAAGCTCATTAGGTTGTTTTGCTCCTCACAACTCCTAAGAGAAGGCTGTCCCACAACTTCATTCCTATGATGGCTAGAAACTTCCTTTTAATTTCCAGCATGAACACATTCCTTGTAAGTTTATAGACACTTTTCTTGTACAAACACTATTTTCTTTCTATCTTGTGTTGCTACCCTGATGCTTTTTCTTTAACAGTCATGCCCAGGCTCATACAAGTATCAAGAATGGCCAGTCATTGTCGCAACTACATCCCCTGTCACTCCCTTAACCAGGATTCACATTTTTGTGAATTCTTTCTGAATTAGTACCTGCACTGGACCCCTTAGAAGCTGCAACAACACCCATCTCAAAAAATGTCTGCTGTCCCATAGCAAGGCATAGAAACCTGCTCCTACTGTGGATGGCAAGGAGGAGGGAATGGATACTCCTAGGTTAGGGATGGCAGCTAGGAAAGGGAAAGGTCTTATGGGGAACATCTATACATGCACCTTACTGCAGTTGACTAATTAGCTTCTCAGTAAAGCATCACCATCTATACATGTGGAGCTATTAGGTCAGAGCAAAGCAATTAACTGCTGTAGGACAGTACCAACACAAGTCTTATCCTACAGTGGAGTTATTTACTTCAATGCAATGAACGTGTAGACAGTTACTGGGGCTGGGTCAGGCATGAGGGTGCTACAGTGCAGGGGTTGCCTGCCGGCTAGCCTCACACTCTAGCACCATCGTGCCCCAACCAGCTCCTCCACAGCACATTGAGCCAGGCAGAAGCAGCTCTGTGTTAGCAGGCTGACCCCTGCAGATCCCTGCCAGCTGGGGCTGCTCCACCCCAGCTTAACATGCTACAGTCCCAGGTACACATGTAAACATTGCAAAAAACTCTCGCATGAACTGCACCAGTGTTTATTCAAGCACACTAACTGCACGTGTAGATGTTCTATAAAGTCACAAGCTTGGTAAAGCTATTACTCTCAGAGTGTACCCCTCCACTGAACCCACAACACACTGAAGGCTCATCAAAAGGCATCTGCAGTTAAAGGATTCAAAACCATTTCTGTCCTTTACCCTACCACCAATGTGATTGCATTGAATGAGGCATTGCATGGCCAGATTTAAAAATCTGTTCCCAATGCTTCCCTCGAGCATGTGCACAAAACTTCCATGAAGTAACTGGAAAATTGAATTTTCTTTTAACTGGAAATACTGGAACTTACTACTTACTTGACCCAGGAAGGCCTGAAATTTCTGACCTTTCTCCTTTTGTGGAAAACAGTGTAGGAGAATGGATATGATAGAAAAGGCTAACCTTTTAATACTGGTTGCTTGACTGGGGTCTATGTATTAGTGGTGAAGTTGGCAACTTGCTGTATTTGGGGGTTTATCCTATAAACTGTTTATTTTAATTGTCTGTACAAGTGCCAAGAATAATGGGCAGGCACTTTTAAATACACCATGAGAAATAAATTACAATAAATAAAAGACATGAACTGGACCCAGAAAACATTGGTTAAAAGGGCATATGTTAGACTTCTGAGGGGATCTAAACTAGAACAAGAATAAAGCATCTTTTCATGAATAAAAATGTATAATTTTGCTTTGTGGTATTTTCTAATTATGTTTTATGGCTTTTCAAATTCATCGTAGTTCAGCAACAGCTCTAGCTTGATTTTATTTTTGGCTGCATAAGGAAACCGAATGCATTGTGTTCTCTTGACACTCTGAAGAATGTCTGACCTTGTTTTAACTCTTTTTTTTTTAAGAGGAATAAACCCACGAGACAACATGACAAGAATGCTCCCGTTGCCATGTACAAAATTATGCTCTCAGTGTGAAACAGACACATGTTCTCTATCTGCAAAGACAAGTGCCTTTGCCATGCCCTTCACTCTTTAAATGGGTAACAATAGCATATACTTCATTTGTTTGTTTCTTTTACTAGTGCATCCTAAAATAAGCTATGAAGGAAACTTAATGTAGTTAGCAATATATAAAAATGTCAAAAGTGCAATGTTATTACAAAATAGTTCCTTTCAGATAAAGCGTTATACCAACTCAAAGTAAAAATCCATACTATTCTATACTAATTTAATTCTTGGGTTTCTAGAGGTAAAAATATCTCCATATGTTTACTGCACATATCCTGCTGCAGGTTGGAAAGGTTTTTGTTTACTTTTTGTTTTTCTTCTGTTTTGTTTTATACCTCTCTCAAGTGAATATCAAGAAAAATAATGATACTAAAATGCATTTTACAGGGAATAATTCTGCAAAGGTGGTGGAGTCATATCAATCTAGACTGGAGAAAACACTCATAACTATGCAAGAAAGAGCAGCAGGGGATGGGAGAAGTGACCTAGTAGGTCTTTTCCATCTGTAGCCATCTGATTTATACATATCGCTATAAATATGTACACACACCATAATCAATACCCTCTTTTTTCACTTACAACACACACTTTTTAATCCAAAAATCAGCTGCTGAAAATTGGAGTATGCATTCAAGGTCAGTATTAACAGCATTTCTGCTGGTCACAGGACAAAAGCAAAAGTAAGACCTAAGCGTGTCTCATGGGGAGCAGAACAATGATCAGGTTTGGTTCCCTAGCTGCTGCTACTCATTTTCTTACAGCAAAAGTATTTAAAAAAGGTAGTTCTGCTTTTATCAAAAGCAACACAATAAAACCTTATTAGTTTGATATTGGATGATTTAGCATATTAGATACTTCAAAGCTACTGTCACTCCCCAGCAAAAAGGACAGGATTTGTATGTTTTACATTACGGATAATTCAAAATATAGCTACTTTGAAATTCAAAGCCATTTTCCAGTCCTTTGGACAAGGGAAATGCCATTAAATACACAATCTATCTTTAAACTGCTGCAACATGTGCTCAGTCATGGAAGTCAACTATGAAGATGATTCAATGCAGCCTGCACAGAGCACGTCCATAGAACATTTGGCACAAAGTCAAGGCCCACAGTCAGCAAACATGCTGGTGGACAAATCTGCCAAAAGACTTGGTTAGTGAAGCCCACCTGAATAAGACAGGGTAGCCATGCACTGACTCTTTTACAAGTCATAGTGAACCATTACATCAAATACATTTATACTTTCTCTTCATTTCACTTTGTCTTTACTTCCATACCTTCCTTTCCATAATAATTTATGTTTCTTCACCAGCCTTAAGCGCCCGGCAAATGTCAACAAATGTCTGCACAAATGAGAGGCTTTGTCGCCCCGTCTCTTGACCCATCACACGTGACCAATGTGGCCCCATACTCCATGAGGTAGAGCCAGATGAGGTGGGCCTGCACCTCTTCTGCATATACATTTTTGGAGGGTCCCAGGACTCATGACAAAAACACCCAGTCCCAGCTGTTAGTGGGGGGCTAATTATTAGCACATGGCTCCTTTGCAGTGGGTATTTGGAGTACACACCCATACTGAATAATATCATGCTTTGGACAAATATTATGCATAGTTTGTATTATGTATAATCAGCAGGGATCCTGGTTTTCTTTGATAAAAAGATCTCCAATTTTCGGATTAAAAACAAGTAACCCAAAACCCACGTTTCCACAATTAAAATGACACACCATTTTTATATATATATATAAAAATAAATGTTTCTTCACCTGTTTCATTTTAAATCATGGAAACATGTGGATTTTGGGTTAATTTTTTTAATCTGAAAACTCGGGATTTTTTTTTTAATCAGAGAAAGCCAGGATCCCTGATAATCATGTACAAGAGTGTTGCTCAAAAAGGTGCTCATGCAATACTGTCCTGAAACTTGCCAGTATTTGGAAAAAAGATAAAATGCATCAATTATGGGTGAATTAAGCCTGAAGATACCCAAACCATTTTGCATATATGTGTCACAACCCAAGGGGTGTGATTTTTGTTTTTGTGTGCTTCGGCACTGCTAAATTGTCCCCGCTAAATTGCAGCTTCCTTGCACGATGGAGTTTTCTGCTGCAGAGGAGAAGCCCGGTGCAAGGGAGAATTTCCCGCCAATTTGAAGCTTTCTTTGCAGGGTGCATTTCTTTGCTGCAGAGAAGAAATGCTCATTGCAAGGAGTTCCCGCCATTTGTATGCTAATTCGAATCCGAAGTGCTGAGGATCCTCACGGACCCAGTGCATTTGAAGCAGGCTACGGAGATCTGATCAATCTCTAGCCTCTCCCCATCGCTGAGCGCAACCCAGACGTATCCCTTCCCGCGCGCAAAAGAACTGGACCCACGGAGCCTAGCAAACTCCGTGTGAATGAGTGAGCAGAGGAACCCACGGAGCCTAGCAAACTTCGTGTGAGTTTATTCAGAGCTCTTCCGGACGAGTACTTTCTTCGGCTGACACGACGGGTTCGCGTGTTCAGAGCCTTCAGCCGGATTGGCTAGAGTTCATGAGCTTAGAACTCTTGTCCGCTTCTCTTCTTTCCTATCTGTAACTGCAACTTAAGCAAGTTTCCAGCCTACACCACTGCCATCTCGGTGTAAGTAAACAATCTTTTAAACTACCGCTACGCGTCCGTGCCTAATTCCAGCTCAATGGCCTTCCCTCTCCGCCCCTGCGTGCCCGGGCTGCTGGCCACAGCCCGCGTGCAGCGCGAAAAAGGGCTCAGGTTGCTCCCGGCCCGCACAATATGTAAATTAGTATGGGTACATTTATTTCAAAGCTGCTTATTTCAAATTCAGTGCCTTTCAGTCCTCTGTATTTTGAATTAACAAGGTTTTACTATATGTATATGTGTGGTATGTAAGGAAATATAGTAGAAAGAAGCTAGTTAAATCTTCAGTATTATTCCAGTTAATCACGTCTGGAAGTCTGCTCCAGTTTTACCCCAATCATTTTCATGAAAGCAAAACAACTTGGAATTAAACTCCCTATAAATCTATGTAACAGCC
The DNA here is from genome assembly GCF_000455745.1 of Alligator sinensis. Lineage (NCBI taxonomy): Eukaryota > Metazoa > Chordata > Crocodylia > Alligatoridae > Alligator > Alligator sinensis. The sequence goes on along the minus strand of NW_005842565.1, from coordinate 762,425 downwards.
ATTTACAATTAACTTCCAAAATCACTTGAGATAGTTTTTAAAGTCAGATGAAGATAGCTGCTCACAAGACCAGAATGTTTAAACAAACTAATTACAGTAAAAGCTGTTTCAGACGCTATATTTAGTAAGTAACTTCCTGTCCTAAGAAACCATCTTTACGTATCTCTCAGCTTATTTCGCACAACTTGGCATCATTTCTTTTTAATTAAGTCACCTAAAACACTTGATTATTTTAGTCAGTGGAGTGTGCCCTTGAAATTACTTTAATGTACAACCCCCTCCCCCCCCCCCCCCCAAAAAAAAAAACAGGAAAGGAAAGAAAGGATACCACTGCTTACCAACCTCTGTTTCTGTTAGATTGTATACAAAGACCATCCAATGGAGAATAGAGTGTTTAACCCTAATCCTGTTTTTCCCATAAATACATACCATTTCAAGTGCTGTGGAAGTTAGGTTGGGAGGGAATATGACATGCTTTTTGGCTCTTCACACATGTGCATTTAAGGTTATTTTATATTTATTTTATAATATTTCTAATATCTTAAAATTTGAGAAGTGACTACTTCTTCATAGAATCACAGTGAAGTAGGGCTGGAAGGGACATCCAGAGGGCATCTAGTACAACCCCCTGTGGGAGGCAGGATAATCCCTATCCAAACCATCCTATATAAATCCAGAATCAAAACTGTTTGTAAAATTACTGTAAACCTGACACAACACAAGACTAACACTACTCTGACATAGGGCAAGCAGGGGAACCACGGCAGCAACACCCTGCTTTTATAAAATATTGTTAATATATGCTTAAGATCCCAGGGAGAAGGCTACATCCCCTGCTACAGAGGAAAGCAAAAATCCCACAGTCCTTACCAATCTAACCATGGGGTAAAATTCCTTCTCTACCCTAAATATGGTGATCAGTCTGACCCTGAACAGAGGGGCAAGACCCTTTAGCCAGGAACCTCTGGCTTTTATTATTATATTTGTATTTACCAAGCAATGAATTTAGAATATTTGTAAAAATTACAAAAATTGTGAATTTTAAAATGAAAACCACATTTTTCACATCATATAACTATGCTTTTTCCTGTATTCGTGTCAGTTATATGGTTACATTTATCAGTTGATCTAGTGAAGAAACATGTGAATGGTGTATTTGTGTAGCATGACCCCTGTCATATTACTGAATACACAAAGACATAGTTTACATACAGACAGACTGTTTCTAGCAAAGAAACAGACTATTAATGCCTAAGCATATATAGTTTTTCAAATGCATAAGCACTTAGGCTTCCATAAATATTAGGCAACATTTTTGTGAATCACACTGTAGACTTCAGATCTAACCCCAAGTGACCATGTGTCTCAGTTTACAAAGGAATACCCGGTATTGGATCCATTGCTTCGATGAATGTCCTGAGGGGTCATAACTGGAGTTTTGTCATTGCCATCAGTTGGAGTTGGATTTCACTAAGACGCACGTAATCCAAAATCACAAAAGCAGGAAGTGAAAAGATATCTAACTATATAATTCCATTATTCTTGTATAAAAATGCATATACCTCATCACTAGATCACACGCCATATGCCACAGATAATATACCACATTAACACTGGCTCTTCCCCGAAATCCCTAATGTTGGCGCTGGATTTATGACTCAGATATCTTTTTCCGGGCGGACCCAAACCCTCAGACTGACCACAACCTTTTTATTTGATAATAGGCAAATTTTATTGATATACAGTAATAGCAGATAAGAATAATGCAGCAAATGCAAACAATTCTATATCTATAGAGGGAAGGTACATCTGGCCAGTATACGAGCTTCACCCTGAGGTTCCTTTTTTGAATATCAGATGTCAGCAGCCTGGAGGTTGAGGGCACAGGCCCACCTCTATACCCCTCAGTGGGGTGGGTGAGACAGGCTAGTCGTGTACCCTCTGTCCATGGTGGCCTTGGGTTCCCCTTTTGGGGACCCTTTGCTACTTTGAAATCTTTCCTTTTGTATTCTTTCCCCCCCGCTCTGATGACTCCTCATCTTTGGGCATTGTTGACTGGTTTCCCTGTGGTCATTATGCTGTTCATGTTCCTGTCAGCATTTTTTTGCTTGTTTTAAAAAAACTCATCACATGCACACATCTTAATTTGGTTATTTACCGGGCCTCCTAATTTAGTCTGTTTACCAAAACTGGAAAACCTAGGGGCTCTGCAGTTGGGAATTGTGAACTGGGGCTAATGTTGCAGAATCCCTTATCTTTATTTAGGTGCACTTTATATGTTATGGAACAGTGTGGTACATGTCTTCACTTTTCCAGCCTGTGTGTCTGCTGGCTTCAGACACAGTGGGATTTGAAGGAAACTTTGTCACAAACAGGCTTTTAGAAACAAATGAACTCTTGCTGTTCCCCATGACCACTGTTCTAATGCATAGCTACTTTACCTACAGGGCAGTTTCCACAAGCTAACCTCTAAATATTATTTTATAGCCATCATCCAACACAACTAAGTGACCCGATGCTAGAAGCCAGGTAGCTAAATTGGTCCCAGCTGGCCCTAGCTACCTAGGTGGGCCTCTTTGCTAGGTAGCCCCAGGTAGTCCCAGTTGCCTAGGTAAACATGCTTATTTATATGCATCTTGGAGCCCAAGAGGCTACTCAACACACCAGATTTCTCACAATCTAGCCTTTAGTTTCTGACTCTCTGTTCTTAGTTTCTTTGTTCCTATCATTGATTCCTAGTTTCTAGTCCCTGGGCCCTGTCTCTTTGTTTCTAGTGTCCCGGGTTCTGTTTGTTTGCTTCTGATTTTCTGCTCCTTGGGTCCCGCTTGTTGGCTTTCTGACTTCCTGACTTTAATCTGAAACAAACAATCATCACGCACAGATCAAGTCTGCACCCTTTACTTCTTGGTGCACTGGCTACTTGACCCCATGTGCTCCAGACTCCAGTCCAGACCTCTGTCATGTGAGAGTCGGTTGCTAACATGCGTCTTAGCTTTACGATTGTGAACCTCTCAGCCTATTACAGCTACCTGCCCTGAACCCAGTGGGTAGCGATTATAGTACCCCTCCCTCCTGTGTTTGACTCCCCTGGCTCCTGGTTCTATCCAAGGTGATGAACTAGGCCTAGTTCCTTTCAGACTTATGCCCCCTAACCCTCCTGCTCCTGATCCCCTGACTGATATTGGGACTCTTGCTTCCCTGACCTTGTCTGTGACCCTCTAGGGTCAAACTCCAACCTCTTGCATCATGTTTATATTCCTGACACCTGACTTGCCATAGATCACATTGTTATTTTCTTTACTGCAAAGTTCTGGAAAAATAAGATAATTCATTTTTTAAACTTCAACTATTGACTTCAAACTGAGGTGCACTGGTAGAGACATATTAAAAAAAATGTTAAAATAACTTTAAAAAATCAGAAATCTTATAGAAAACTGTCTGAAATGAGAAGGAAAGTCATTAAATCACAGTTCCAACAGAACAAGACAAAAAAGCCTAAACCATCAATAACTACACATAGTGGATATGCAAAAATCATGGTCCAATTTCTTGTTACTCATCTATTGAATGCAATGCCAACTACAATTCAGGCATGAACTTAACAATCTTCATACGTTACACTTGTGTGCAAGTGTCTCTGGTATGCAGTGGCTTTGGAATTATTAAGGGAAGTTGAGTGCAATATTTGCTATTATTGATTATTGCAGCAGTTGGAATTGGCACTTGACCTGCTTGTGAACAGCTATATACAGCTGAGATATAATCCAAGCTAACAAAGCAGTATCTTTACTTTCTCTTGTTCATTTCTAAGCTTCCAGCTTCATAGTATTTCATGATCCCTTTCCACCTCATGAAATAACTATTTTTTTCATTATAATCTCCTTCATGGGTTATAGAACATGAGCTGTGATAAAAATCCTCACTCATGAATTGGAATTTTATTGTTTAGCCAATTATAGTTCTGAGGTATTAAAACAGGAATAAAGCTTGATCTGTCCTTAGTGGAAATCTAGAACTAATTTTAACTTTAAACAAGCCTGGTCCCACTTATTTCTCATTCCTTCTCTGCATTTATGCTCCTAAAGTGATTACTTTGGTTTTAGATTATTAGTCAAGCTACAGTAGCAAATGCAATTTTCTCATGCTGATAAATGACAATTGTAAGCAGCCTGGGAGCCTCTAATAAACTAGCTAGAGTAAATATTGTTTGTTTGTGGTCTAAATGTTGCTTTTGATCTCATGTCCAATAACTGTCTAGACAAAGGTAGAAAAAGAATACAAGAGAAAATACAGGTATTTGCCAAACATGCAGGTCAAGTTCCTTCCTTTTGCTGTGCAGAAGATTTTTACAGCTTGATGCTCTGTGTGTTTATGTACACACACACACACACTTTTAAAATCTTTACTAGACCAGATCTGCCAAATGCCCCATGTTTGGCAAGTCTCTTAAGCATTTCTGCAAAACTGGTAAAAACTAACTTATTTTTTAAACAAGAAAAAGTCCCCGCCCTTCATCTGACTATGATTAAAACATTCTGTGCATTTCATAACCTTTACTAACCAAGGTCTCATTCACCTACCTTAGGGGGAGGCAATTACCATCCATCCATTTTATGGAGATTACATTACTGAGAGGTTGCATAATGTCACTGCAGTCAGAGATGGGAATAAAGCCTCTGTCCCTATTATAAGAGGCACGTTTCATTCATTTTTCCAAACAGCTTTTTGGAAGAAATGGATTGCATTATGTGTAACCCACACTGCCACCGTGCTAGTCTTTAGTCTCTCTTTTAGTGATTAGATCTTAAATAGAGACCTGTATGAGTGCTAGTTCTTCCATAGTATTAGAGCTCATTCTTAATTCAATAGCAGAGGTTTATGATTTTAGGTCCCTGGTTCAGTTCCCAAAGACAATTAGAAAAATTGGTGGTTGTATACTTGCTATCTCCAACAGGGATTAGTTCTACCATAGGTGAAATAAAGATTCCTACTGTGGTATTGCTAGCACAAGCCAAGAACTATTGATGTGGGGGCCATCTTTAGTCTGTCATGATATGGACAGAAGTGGGCTGAACCTGCACATGGACTGCTTATAAAAAAAAATATCTAGTCAGTGGATGTGCCTACATGTGCATTTACACCAGCTTAAATTTGTTGCTCAGTAAGTTACTGCACAGTACATGGGAATAGGCAGGTGTCTGCATGTGCAGGCATTAAAGCGCGTTAATGCTGCGTGTGGAATGACTTGGGACTAAAATTAATCTTAAATCAGTCTCCATACATAGTGTTAGTGAGCAGTAATGTGTCTACATGTGCATTACTGCACAGTAATTCATCAAGCATAAATTTAATACATGCATGATACAGGTATCAAATTTATGCTGAAGTCGGCATAAGTCACTATATTTACTGTGCAGCATGGGTATGCACATGTAAACGCGTTCCCATACTGCTCAGTAATTTTGGTTACTGTGCTGTAAATGCACATATGTAGATGCACCCAGTAGGTAACATAGTTGCTGTTACAAGAAATAAACGTCTTTCCATTGAGACTTTCTTTTTTTTTTGTTATGATATTTGGAAATTCTATTAGAGTCTCTCTCCTTATATGGGAAATATGATCCCAACACTAAGAGAAAAGAGCTCTTTTTATTTTGTTTTTGAAAATCAGGAATGGTTTTAGAGAGGTCAGATGGGGATGGCAAGATGCCTAGATTGTTTTCTGTGTCATACTCTATATGTTTTTCAATCCATCTGGCTGTCCAGCTGAAATACCTGAAACAATTTATAAAGAAGAGAGAAAAAAAAAAGGACTCTGCACTTGAATCCAATTTATCCTTTCATAAGAACTGTGCTTGAACCATGAGAGCACTACTTTAATTGCATGACCTTGCAACATGAAGATGTTTTAAGATAAAGATCTCCTATGCCATGAAAGCTGAAATCCTCTCTATGACTTTATCACTAATGATGTTAATACTAGGTCTAATCATGTCATTACCTATATTGTTATCTTGACAAATGTCAGTCAGGAAAAGATTCAGATCTTTAAGTATACTTCATCACAAGTATTATCTCAACATGTGGGTCAGTATGAAGGTTTAAGCTGTGGACACACGTACTGTGAGTGAGTTTAACCTTGCTTTACACAGGTGTATGTGCGAGGATAGGAAGACTTTTCTTTTGCCTTAAAAGTATATTAACTAGAGTGAATGTCTTGCCATTTTAGATAAGCACACAACCAAAGCAACATATAAAATGGAGGCAGGGAGGGAAGAAACTTTAACTTGTGCAAAATGAAAAATTATTTCTATTCCTGGTGCTCATCAAGAGGGATAGAAGTAACTGGAAGACAACAGTCAAGGCAGGGCATGGGAATGAGGTGAAACTATTTACTCTGGTACAAAATTAAAACAGTATTTTTATGTAGCCCTATGAATATCCAGTGTTCAGGCATGCTAATTCCCCTGAGAAATTATTGCGCAGGTACAGGTATGATTCTATGTGTTAAACTGAAAATCAGACAAAACTAACAGTGGCTCCTGAAATAAAACTAAAATACATGGCAGTGCCTGAAATATCACAATTCCTTCCATTCCTGTTTTTTCCAACCTAGTAATTGATAATTTCTTATGGTAGCCAAAATGTTCTAGATTGGGTTTGTCCAACTTCTAAGCACCCCCAGGGGCCACTTGCCTTGGGGGCTGCACTATAGCTGGCCACACCAGGTGTGGCATTCCTCCCCACCTGCTACTGCACTGCAGTGTGCACTCATGTGGGCACACAGCCTATCACTGCACAGCACAGGGATAGTCCCTTCCTGCTGCAATATGTGCCGATGCAGGTTCCCCCACCCCCCACTGAGTTAATCTGTGGGAGCAACCCCCCGCCCCAACTGTGGTTTCAATCATCCCTCCCTTCCCCAAGACTCAGCTCCCTCAGGTCCCCATGCTGCCATATTACATAAAAATGTGCCATTCTACATAAAAATCATCACACACGAAATTAAATATTATGTAGATAAAGCAAAACAAACTAAAAAGCTATGTATGAATTTGTAGCATTCAAAAATCAAGAGCAACAAAACCTTCAGATGCAGTCAGTATGGTGATTCATGGACCTTTAGACCTCTGTAGTTTTGCACTTAAAACTTCTATCACACAGAAAGTGTCTTGGTAGGCTCACTGCCTTCACTCCAAAGTTACGCTACAATTTAGTTGGCGTCAAGGAGTATTCATCCTTTACTCCAGGGATCTCTACTTGACAGCCTGTGAGGAGGTAAATTGAGCACACCCCACCTCCCACCCCCAAGTTCTTGCCAGGGAGCTGATTGTCTCATCACTGCTGCAGGCACAGTTGTTGGGTTTCCCCTTCCCCTTCTGATGCACTGCCTTGGGGTAGTGCATCAGCATGGGGAGATAAGGATAAGCCTGGGGTACACAGTGAGCAGGGTTTGGAGGCAGTTAAACAGGCACATGGTATAGCAGGGACACACCGACACAGGGGTGCAGAGGCAGGGGTGTGGGCACACAATGCATCAATGTGGAGAGGGATTGAAGCACACGGTGTGGTGGTGAAGGGTCTGTAGTACTTGGTGCAACCCATAGAGTGTATGGCCCTACTAGTGTGGCCTGTGAGACTTGCCTAGAAATTCCAGGAGCTATCCAGCAAACAAGCACCCAAGCCCTTCTCAGTAATGAAGGTATTCATGTACAGCACTCTTTTACTTTAGGTAGCTTGGGATACACATATAAGCTATGTCACTTCTAGAACAGTTCCCATAATACAAAGGCATAACTAAGAAATAATCCCCACTGGGAATCTCTTTAATTCTGGCACAACTCCCACTCTTGCTGAATTCAAGGTATGTGAAGCAAGTCCTATAAAAGTAGACTTTTGCCTTACGAGATTCAAAAACTGACAGGAGAAAGGGCAGGCAAAATAAATTTCAAGTTTAAGAGGAGTTGGCAAACATTTTCTAGAAAGTTAGCTCTCTTTCCGTCTCTCTCTTCTGAGCACATATTCATGCACGCATGTGCATGTACACAGACACATAATACACTTTTAAAAAGAAATTTAAAATACCTCAGAATCCATGGCAAACTGCTTCACCGAACACAGCCTCAGATGAGCTAGTGTTCCAGATAATTATTCATCTTATGTGAGTCCATTCCTTCTTAGAAATCTCTTCTCAAAGCACTTACTTTATCATCAAAAGCTCCATCAAGATCCCTAGACTATAACTGAGACAAATAACTATTTTCCTTAGTACTGTGTATTATTTCCAGGGATCCTAATTTTCTCTGGTTAACAACAAAAATCCCCAATTTTCAGAATTGAAAAAGTAATCCAAAATCCACATTTTTCCATGATCAAAATAAAATGCCACTAATATAATATATATAGGGGTGTTTCATTTTGACCATGGAAAAATGTGGATTTTGGGTTACTTTTTTTAATCTGAAAATTGGGGATTTTTTTTTTTAATCAGAGAAAACCAGGATCCCTGCTTATTATCATGGGGAGCATTCACAGGTGTTTGAGACAGAGGGCCTTAGGTCTGTTATTTTATATTTCAGTGGAAAAGAAAGTTACTATACTAGGAAGGCTAAAAAGAGGGAAACTCTTGGTATTTCTGTGATCAACAAATCCACAAAGTGTATTCTATCATGTGATTTAACACCCATATCCAAGAACAATGAAAATGAAAATCAAGCTAATCACAGGGAAATGGAAAACAAAGTGACCTTTGAAATTCTCAATAAAATTAGAAAAAATTCTAAAAATATGAAGGCCTTTTACAGGAATCTAGTAGTTATTCCTGAATGAATACCTCTTTGTGGAGTTGTAATTGTTACCTTACCCTAAATGGCATTGATATGGTCAAGTGAAACATAAACACACATTTCTGTAAGTAAAGATTAAAGACCCCTAATGACCCAAGTGGAGCAGGAAGGGCTAATCACAAAAAATGATCACAGGAAAAGATAATTTAATTTTCTCTTCATAAATAAGCTATTTTATTGCAATTTTCACAGACCTAAAGAGATAAAAATGCCTTATCCCTTATAGAGAGGTGCTGAATAAAAAGAATCCATGGAGCCTAACTTATTTTTCTTGTTCTAAGTCAAAAGGGCCAATGAAAAGAGATCAACTCCCTTGCTAAGATACGTCCAGAGATTGTGGCAAGTGTCATATTGAATTAAATAGTTTGAATGTTTGTAAAGGTTGCCAATTAGCCAGTTTCAGGAAGAAGATAGTATTTATCTCCTTATCTAGCTCATTGTTTCGGAGCTACGTGCGAAATGTCTTGACTTCACTTAAAGTCTTAATTTAAATTGTATCTTTAGAAGTTTTTTACAAAGAAAGCAAATATCCTAAATTCCGAGACATCAAAGCCTAAGGCCTTTTAACCAAATTGCTAAGAAAAAGTATTTACAGTGATATGGAAGTCTCCCCAAGAATAATTTTAAAATGCTCAACAAAGGTAATTTCTGTTGAGTAAGATCCGAGCCCAAATTTGGGAGGTACGATAAGTTGAGTAGGAGGAGCCCAATGACGGCAGCTCACTCAATAAAAACCTGTAACTTACTGTCCCAATTTGGAGGTGACTTCACTTGCAGAACAACGAAGGAAGAATCGCAAGTGTAAGGTCGGATTAGATTGATCACCTAATCCAACCTCTCCATGAACACGAATCTCTTAGTTCACGCTGAAGCCGCGGAGCACCTGAAAGGGACTGAAGGAAGGGGACGTAGTCCTATCACTGGTGAGCCCAGCTCATTGAATCGTATTGCTGAGGCCAGCCTATTGAACCGTACTACTGAGGCCAACCCATTAAATTGTACTACTGAGGAATGAAACCATATTTTGGTATTTGGCTTCTCGGAATCCTAGGATTGTAAGTATATTATGAAAAATAATAGTATTGATTCAAATTTAACTTTTAGTTGTAATTGTAGTTGTTTTTGTAACACTAATTCTTATAGGATTGTTTGGGAAGGAAGTGCATTCGGAGCATTGTTTCTGATATATGTAATTATTGTGTTTTTAATGTTTGTGGTGTTTCTTAAAGCTAAGCAGTGTTATATACGTAGCAAAGAGTTTTAAAATAAAATTGTGTTGTATAAATTAAGTGTGTAATCATTGTGAAATCGTGCAATCAGCTAACTACTCCCCCAGCCAGTGCATCAAAACGAATCAGTAAATTGTGTGGGATTTTCTCTATTCCATAACCCACTAGAGACAGCAAGCAAATATTTTGAGAGGGGTGGGGGCAGGAAACCCTAAAGACCAAAAAGGAGACATACTGGCAAGGTAAAGGTGACAATCCTAATAAAAAAATTGTCTTGCTTGCAACAGAACATAGGCCCTTGCCTTTTACTCACTACCCTTCTACTTTTTTAAAATCAAACATTTCATGCATTTTTTGAAGTTTCTTTTTTTTTTTTAAGTCTAATCCTGGAAATACTAACCCACAATGCTTTTAACATCTCACATTGTTTCCCTGATGCTATCCATAGTCAGGCGGGCCAGGCAGAACAAAATGAATTGCTACTTTGCCCTCAATAGTTGAAATCAGCAAATATGTCATGGAGTTACCTTTCCAGGAACATTTTACAATGTAGAACACTGCTAAACCAAACTGAAGTGTGCAAGTGCAGGGAACAAACTGTTTCAGTAAAAGTGATGTGGCTATGGAACAATCATCAATGAGATGAAGGTACCATCTTGTACCATCTACACTTTTCCCAGAGCCTGACAAAGGGACTTTGATCCCAAAAGCTTGCAGAAAAGGACAATTTTCTTGCCATTTTCCTGGTCTAATAAAAGGTATCATTTTGGAACCAAGAGTTCTAGTTTTTTGGATGTCAAGAAGATGAATGAATTTATAGTCTGATTTTCTTTGGACTTGAGAATAAATCTTCATTCTGATAAAGCTTTTTCTTGAATACATGGAACAACATTTGCAACCAGCACCACACCCGTCACCACCAAACTGAGCTTCCCATAACATCCCACCTCAAATGGAGACTTATACACTGAAACTTAACAACCATCAAGCTTTGTGGAAGGTGCTTGAATTAGTATAGATTAGCGATGGGCAATTCCTTACAAAGCACTTCTACGTCACCTCTGTGCTGCATCTGGGAGCACTGTTATGAACCAGCCCTTGTTCATTTGCTTCCATTCTGTGCATATCAAATCTCTAAAATAAAGCCGTGTAGCCACACTAGAGTGGTGCTGAGCATGTGCCCAAGCACTGTTCAAAAACTCTCTGTTTTCATTGTATTTATTGGCACATGGTCAGGGGTGCTCTAAGGTCCTGACTTCTAAGATTCAGCATTGGGAGCAAGTGAGCAGAGCAAGAGCAAAGAGAAGGGCATGCTTCATAGCAGCATTCCCAGGCGTGTCATGAAAGCTGTGTAGACACATTGGAAAACAGATATTGAGATTAGATAGGATTTGTGTTTGTTTGTTTTGTCTGGAACCATTGCTGCTCAGTCCCTGGGTCTGCCTCTCTGCCCTGCATGTACACTGGTGCAATTCAAGAGTAATTACATTTTAGGTAGAAAATTGGGTATTTGTGGTGAAATGAGGTAAGATGTGAAAAGGAAAGGGGAATTGGACCCCTCTTTAGTGAAGTACAGTTTAACTTCTTTTGTTACAGAAATGAAGCTAAAGCTATTTTTACACATAAACAACATAAATATTGATCTTTGAAATCAGAACACAGAAAATATCTCCAATTTAACAGACTACAGCATATTATTTTATTTTATAGGAGCAGAGAGTAATTTCACAGTCCACCAAAGCAATAAGGAGCTGCAGTGAAAATGTGAAAATTAACAATAAAACACCAGGGTGTTTGGCTATAGTGTAAAAACAGCCTACCTAGATTTTTACCCTGTATCTCTGCCCTCGCAGAGGCACCTTTAATTAATATACACTGAAGCATTACATAATGAGGAAAAATATATTTTTAAAAAGCTATCACACCATGCATGTTTTTCTCCTATTTACAGTAATACATTTTTCATCAACTGTGACCATCTGCCAAAAAGGATGCGTACTTATAATAATGCTCTCTCTCACAACTTTAATTAGAAAAACATCTGTGTTAAAAAAATAAAACCTTCTAATGTATCACTTTAAGTCTTAAAATGAATGCAACACAGTAAAAGCCAGTGCATGTGATTCTGCAAAACATAGGAAAAACCAGACCCGCAGATCACAGACAGTTAAGTGAGGCAGCACAACACCTGGTAGGAAGGCAACTAAACAGTCTTTTAAAATATGTAGATTCAGATGAGGTCTGCAGATATAAATTCAGTTTAAGTATGTTGTAAATACACTGATTGTCTTAGTTGAATACTGAAGGTCCAATTTTGAACTGATATACATTTCCTGTGCAATCTGGGATAACCCCACCCACTACTACATCAGGGAGGAATCACTGAACACATTTTAAAATGTAGTTGTACTCTGAGCAGTAACAATGGAGAGAGGACACCCTTGTATTCAACTAGTGTGCTCTATATGTATTCAGAGTTACATCTCCTGACTTCAGAGACAAAAGTATCTGATTGCTTCTTCTTAATCTAGGTCTGCAGACTGGAAACAGTTAAGAAGCAGGCTAATTACTTCTTGTGCATCAGTCCCATTGTTAATTAAATTCCATTTGTAGAACCAAATTCTGTTTTTTATTGCAACTCCACTGAAGGGTCTGCAGAACTTTTGTTTGCCCTGAACCCTAAAGGTCGGGTCTGCATGAGTGTGGACATTTGTTTCCCCCGGGACATGAAGCAGTGGCACACCGTGTGTCACTGCTACTTGTCCCTGGGGAATGCCTGTGACACTCACCGTCTGGTGCAGGGCAGGTTACCCTGGATGAGGTAGGGGAGGCTGAAAGCAGCATTGGTCTGGCTGCTTTACCTGAGGTCCGTGGGGCCTCTTGGGGCTGTAGCAACAGCGAGCCTGCCACTCAGAGCCTGGCTGGTAGTTGGAGTGTGGCTCCAGCTGACCAGACTCTGGTTTTCGTTGGTGCACACTATCCCCGCATCCACTGCTCCTCTTTTTATGGTGCAGGTTTTTTTGACCCCAGGATCTCCCCGGGTCAAACTTCCCCCACCAGCTCCCATGTTCCCCATGCTGCAAGCAGCACAGAGAACATCTAAATGTGCAGCGTGTGGTGCCACAGATGTGTTTGCGGTGCCACATACTGCATTGTAACACAACCCCCAGTTTTCTTTTATATATATATATATATAGCTTTAGCATTTTATTTTGGTAGCAAGTTTTTTTTTTTCTTCTTTCTCCCTCCTTCTTTGCAAATAAGTGTCCTGCTATTTTGATATGGATATCCACTGTTTTATATTGTATAATTATTATGTTTATATTGATTTTTTACTGTTTTGTATTGTGTGATTACTGTTTGACTGATTTTTACTTTTTTTAATTGATACTATATGACTTAGGCTTACATGTATAGGTTAGCATAAGTGATGTTTAGTCATGTCAAATCCCCATGTTGTGTCCCCTGCCTGGGCATACCTTATTGTAACTCTGTTATAACTGTGACTCCCCCCTCCCATGTAAACTGGTTCCTTGAGTGAGTGGGTGCTTGAGAGACAATAGCAGTAGGTCTAAAAATAGCTCCCCCTGAATGACTGAAGCATCAACTCAACGATCCAACCATCACCCTGCATTGACCCTCCCTGGCTTGAGATTTGGAAACAAAAGGCTGCTGCAGAAACCAACCAACCCACCATTGCAACACAGACACTTGAAACTGCACATCGTTGCCTGGACTGCACATGCTTAGTACACCTGGGCTGACCCTTGCCTGGGCATACCCCTGCCACTAGGGTCATAGAAGGTCTGCCCCTATAAAGAGGGGTAGTGAAGACACACCCAGTGGGAAAGCCATTTCCATCCAGATCAGACCAGCTCCATGTCACACCACCTATCTGTCACAACCCAAAGGTGTGATTTTTGTTTTTGTGTGCGCTTTGGCACCACTGAATTATTTTCCTGCCGTTTGAAGCTTTCTTTGCAGGGTGCATTTCTTCTTTGCAGCATAGAAATGCACGTTGCAAGGAGTTCCCGCCATTTGTATTAAAATTCGAGCCCCATTATTGGCTAGTGTTAAAATATTCCCACGTGGCGGCTAGCGATTGGCTTGCTAGCCGTATAAGAGGCTTGAGTGGTTTCCGCCCAAGTTGGAGAACTCCGAGGAGAACCCCGCAAGGGAGGACTCCACGAACATCAGGAGAACTTTGGGCACACTGCAGAGTTAACCTGCGGCTGCTGATCGATAGACTGATCACCTATCGATTCTTCTCCCCGTCGCCGAGCGCAATCCTCGACGTACCCCTCTTCCTTGTGCGCAAAAAGGACCCACGGCACCTCGACAACTCCGTGTGAGTGAGTCAGATTTTGTCCGAGTCCCTAAACTGGGGATTTAAGCGGAGCTTTGCCTGGGAAACTGTCCAGCCTACACCGCGACCATCTACGGTGTAAGTAAACAAACTTGAATCAACCATTACGCGTCCGTGCCTAATTCTAGCGTGTTGCCTCCTTTCTTTGACCCAGCGTGCCCGGGCTGCTGGCCATAGCCCGCAGCGCGAAAAAAGGGCCCGGATCGCTCCCGGCCCGCACACTATCCACCCCAGAGGCCCTACCGGTGACCCTCTCTGGACAACACCTTGCTGAAGGGAACCCCAACTGGCCATCGAGGATCAACTCTCAGCCTGGGATGGATAGATATTACCCGTACCTTTCCTCCAACCTGGACCCTGTCTCTTTCCTTCTGGACTTCATCCCCTCTACCAAGACTCTTTGACCCCTGCTGCAATTGCGTGTGTGTGTGTGTGTGTGTGGGTGTGTGTGTGTGGGTGCAAAGGAACCAATAAGCTCTATAGCCTGTATATTGTGTCACCATCTTTTCCTATTCAATAAAACCACTGTTATTTGGAACCCCAAGTTGGGTTATGTTTTACTGCAGCCCAGCACTGTCACCATCTCAATTCTGGTCCCTCTGGGCTCCAACCTTGATTTTCCTGATCTCAACTCCATCTCTCCTCTGCTTTCACTCCTGGCACTTTCACGCTCTCAATTTTTTATTTTTTATTTCCCTCTCTCATCTTAACCCCCATCCATCTCCCTCCTTCCCCTCGTTCTGGAAATCTTTAACCTTTGACTCCCCCCCTCCCATAGTCAGCAAGCACCCTACGTATCCCAAGTACCCCAAGCACACATACACACTCCACCACCCAAGTTAGAAACTCACCTGTGTGTATGTTTAGGTGGGTGGTGTGTGTGTGAACTGGCAAATATATCATCATGTGTGTGATATACAAATTAGTGATCTGCATATGTGTATTGGGTGTGCGGGTACTGACATCTGATTTTGTCTAATTTTTGATGTGTATAGTATGTATGTGCTTGAATTGGTGATAGGTGTGCATGTGCTTAGACTAGTAATCTTGGATATGTATGTGCCTGAGTTGGTAGTCTGTGTGTGTGTATGCACCTAATTGATTTTTGTGTGTGCGTATGTGCAATAGTGTCACACCCTCCTGTCTAACAGTGCAATTTTGAGATCCTGAGAGTTGTTGGCCTTGGGGCACAAAAGGACAACAGGACATGCTGTTGCCCTGCCCCACAGGACAACAGCATGGCCACACTTCCTCTGTATGTGGCCAAAGAATGCAACTCGATATTGATTTGCAGAATACTGCACAAGTCTGAGATGGGAGAATTTGGCCTCAGTATGGTAACATTTTGTGCTTGTTTATAGTGACTTGCCTTTTTTTTTTTTTTTAAGGGAAGGCATAGCTTTCTTTGCTATACTGTGTGGGCTTCAATCGAATGAGTACCTTATTTTTTCCCCCTCATGAATCCCCTAACAGCATGCACAGAACATTTTAAACAATTTAATTAAAAATGAATCAAACTGGAATCCTATCTCATAAATGATACAGGTATTTTTATGATAGGAGATTATATTTGTTTTGTGAAAGGAAGGGAA
>NW_005842565.1:744508-746382 GCF_000455745.1 Alligator sinensis | reverse complement strand
GTTTCATTCTTGTTTACTTGCAAACAGGAAATTTAATAATTTAGTGGTTATAGGATTTCCTTTCAATACATTTAAGCTACATGTGATTTTATAATCAGCTTCCAATTTCATAAACAAACTAACTGCTAGCTGTGTTTTATGATGAAACTGGGTCTTATATAGATCTGACCTGTCATATTTTTTTTCTCTCTCTCTAATCCCCAATCATTGCCCAATATTTGAATATTCAACTAAACCCCACCCAACTAAATAGTAAAAATAAAACAGCAAAACCTCTGTCTGGTCTCTGTTAGTTCCCACTAGGTATTTTAGGAGCAAATAAATTATGACAAAAAATAAGCAACAAAATGTAATAAATGCATCCAGAGATAGGAAGGGTCAATATGAGCATTGAGAATTGTATTTCATGCCTTTTATAACTCAACCCACCCCCGCCAATCAAACAGAAAAGTGTTGCACTTCCACTTCACCAGTATCTTCTTATTAGATAGTTGTCAAGGAAAGCAATAAGTAGAGCTAGTCTCAAAAAGCCCACTTTTCTTAAAAGTTCAAAGGAATGTCACATGACATCATACTGTCAAGCAACATACTTTTTAAGACAAACTTTTCTTAAAATTAACAAGGCTTTAAATGTCACATTGTCACAAAGTGTGAAGATGCGAAGAAAGAAACTAGAAGTAGGATGAACAATTGAAATTTTTTGTGTTGCTGCCTAATCAGTGAAGAAATTCTTCTCCAGGAATAATTATTCCCTTAAGAAATAGTGCCTTTGATACTATTTTTTTCTCTTCAGACTAGTCAGTCTTTAGGATATTTTCAACCCAAAAAAGCTCTGGGATTGCTTAGGAAGCTAAATCTGGAAGCCTGACCCAAAGTTTTGCACTGGAAACTTAATGCTTGCCCTTTGGATTGTTTCACTATCCCCAGGGTAAAGTAATTTAAACATCCTGGGTGCATCCAGATGAGGCCTGCACATGCCTCTTGCTGCATCTTGAAGCAGTTTGAGATGCAGCAAGACGCACCTGGAACAAAACCCCCCTGCGTATTTCCAGTGTGGGCTCAAAATTTGCTACTTGGAAATTCAGTTATCAAAATAAAACATGGGGGGGAAAAAGCGGGGCAAGGCATGGTCCAGGACAGTGACCTGAGGCAACCTGAGTCTCGGGTCTTCCACAGAGCATCTCTATGTCTACCCTTTGCTCTGGTGCTGAAGCATGCTGCCTGCCCATGCAGGGCAAACAGCAGTGCAGGCTGCAGGGATCTGGACTCAGGCTCCGTTCCAGGTAAGTAGGGGCTTGGGAGGGCTGGAAGGGTGGGGACTGTGAAGGTGCAGGGGACCACAGGGGGGCAGTTCAGGACCTGCCCACCACAGGGTTACAGGCTCCCCGCCCCCTCATGGCCCGCAGCTTACCAGCAGCAGAGGAGGTCATCAGGGCACTTGAGGCCTCACGGCACAGCCCCACCGTGTGGCACAGGGCAGTGTGGCTTGGTGCCGGACACCTGGCGCTGCCTCTGCCACATTGTGTGGGTGCGGCCCAACTTGGTGCGATGCCACGTAGTGCCATGGACCTTTGGGCAGCTCTGGGCTGCTCGGTTTGGTGGCGCAGCTGCCTCCTGGGGCCCCGCACCACCAGCCTGAGTAGCCTGGAGCTGCCCAAAGGAGCACTGTGCTGCTTAACACCACACCAAGCCAGGCCACACCCATGCAATGTAGCAGAGGCATCGCTGGGTTCTAGGTGGCCGGCGCCAAGCTGTGCTGCCCCCCCACTGCCCCGCACCATGCGGGGGACTGTTCTGAGGCCCCAAGTGCCCTGATGGCTGCTGCTGCTACTGGTACACTGTGGGATATGTGGGGGGGGCGGGGCTGGGCAGAG
>NW_005842565.1:739982-744498 GCF_000455745.1 Alligator sinensis | reverse complement strand
TCTGAGGGGTGGCATGTGGCCTCTGTGGGAGGGACTGTGGTCTGTGAGCTGTGTGTGGGGTGGCTGCACTCTGCAGGGGGCTGGGGACCCACCCCTCCAGAGCAGCCCCTCTATGTGCCCCCCACACTAAGTCCCCCCACAATCCACCCACAAACTCCACACCACCAAGCCACCCCCACAAACCCCTCACTCCTGACCCACAGGGCCATGTACATGAGTGAGGGGACTGGGGTGGGCAAGCTGTGGGTTAAGAGTGAGGGGCAGGGGCAGGGTAGGGCACTGGCATATCAGTGCTGCACAGTCTGATGAGTGAAGGGGGTAGGGGCAGCTCTGAATTTTCTATGACAAAAAAGCCAAAAATAAATGCCAAAGTATATAGATATTTAGAATGTATTTTATTGTGATGATAGAGGCACTGGTTGGCTTCCAAATTGCTTTAAAATTGTTGTAAATGTATCAATAAAGCATTGCCCAACTGATCTCTCTCTATATATAGTGGCATTTCATTTTAATATCAGAAGAACACTATTCTGGGTATTTTAATGAGAGAATTTGGGTTTCTTATCAGATAACATGGAATTTTAAACAGGGGACACCAGGATCTCTGCTGGTGAGACAAGTGATGAAATCCAAGCAGAGGAGCTAGTCCAGGGCCAGCACTGGGGACCCAGCTGGAGGGCAGACAAGGTGACTGACCTGTTCACCATTTGGGACCAAGAGGACACACTTGGACAAATCAGAGGGGCCACCACAAGGAGTACATATTCTGGGTAATAGCTGCCCAAACAGCAGAGCAGGGGCACCCCATCTGGGTCTGGCAAGGGCGCAGCCATGGGGCCACAGGTCCACGGGGGTGGATGCTGTTGCAGATGGCAGCAGGTCACAGGCAGGCAGCAGCCCCCACTGACAGACTGCTGCAGTGGGTAAAGCGGGCAGGGGCCACTCCAGGTTAGGACTACTTCAGCAGTCCAACGGGAACAAGGGGTAGTGTCCCCAGATACCAACTATCTGGGCCTCAGAAGCACTTGAGGTCAAGTAGCTGTGAGCTGCTTGCCAAGACAGGTTTTTATACTGCTGGGGTCAGCACACGGCAGGTTTTTATGCTGCTAGGGTCAGCACAGGAGCAGGCCCAGCCTCTAGCTCCTCTTGGATGCAGGTCTGGGAGGAGCTGGGCAAGGTTATTTTGCCCCAAGTGGCACAACTTACCCCACACCAAAGTGCATGTCCAGGCATGTGCGCTGAGGCAAAAATCTCCAGCTCAAATTTGTGCCATTCCTATTTGGGCTGTTGCAAATGCATGTGCCTGCATGTGTGGATGTATCCCCTGAGTCAGTGACTTTTAATCTCACACCAGCACCACCATGTTAAACCTCATTTCCCCAACCCTAACATCCATCTCTAGGAAACAAGTAAATATCTGGAAACATTCAACTCAGCATCAGATATCCAACAGTAATTTTCAGACCAGAGCTTCTATTTAATTAGCTGAAGTATAGATAGGATTAACATACATCCTGGTCATGGCCAGGATTGGCCAGGACCCTCCTGGATTCCATAGGCCAATCCTGGCAAGCTGGTCAAAAGTTGGGGGCCAGAGGGAGGCAGGGAGGTGTAGAGGCATGGTGTACCAGGTTGGCAGCTGGGCAGGCACTGCTGCTGCTGTGGGAGGCAAGGTGGGCAGACTGGAGCAGGAACCATCACACCTGCAAAGGGCACACCCTTGCTCCTGCACAGCAGCAGAGGTACCTGTCTGGCCACCTACCTGGCACACCATACTCTTTTGCCTCCCCACTGGACTCCAGCCCAGGAGTTCTGAATAATCAGCTAGGGCCAGCCTACAGAATCTGGGTAAGTCCTAGCCAAACCAGGACATACGATCTTAGACATCCCTTGGATCCGACCATAGGGTCTTCCTCTACCTTCACCTGGCCCCGTGTAACATTAGCACATCCTACACCACCCAGCATGCCTGAACTACCATGTAGTGCTATGGGTCCCAGGAATCCCTATGGGTCTCTGAGACACCCCACAGACCAGATGACATGGTACCGGGGGACAGATCTGACCTGTGAGGTGGGACTTGAGCACCCTGGTATACACATTTATTTTATATATTGTGGAAACCTCACCAACCGCAACAAAAAGGATGTTTCAATTTAAAAGTTTTGTTTTCTTGTTTGATGCATCCAATTACTGAATATAATGGAAGAACTATGTTAAAAACTGGAAGCTGAAATCTTTGAAAAACAATGTTAGTGGGAGAAAATTAGGAGAAAATTAAGAGGAAGAGAAGAATAGGTGCTGTACGCATCTAGAAGAAATCAGAGTACTAACATTTCAAAGCATTTAAACAATAAAATATCTGTAGCATCATATCCTTCTGAATTAGTTTTATATATATGAATAAGCAAGATGGGAGTTTCCTAGGGCTGTACAATAAAAAGTGTTGGAAGGAGAGATTCAGTACCATTAGAAATTATAAAAGCTATTATATGAATGTTAAAAATCCAGCTTGTTTTCTGGATGAAAGTATACAATCCTTAGAACAGAACACCTTTGATAAAATTACTTTTTTGATTAATAGGAATCAATTCCTCACTTGCATCATCAATGTTATAATTTGCTCATCGCAGCCACCAAAAAGAATAAGATACTATAATTGCATGAGGCATTTGAGTCTTAAAGAAGTAACAGCTGATTTTATTTCAGGAATACTTTTAAGTGTGAATCAGTAATGATTCTGATGTTCATAGGGTTTTTATTCTTCTATGTTTTTCAACAGATTGTTAGGAATTTGGTGGTTTCTGACTTGGATTCTAAAAGATTAATTGGTGAGTAATTCATAATTCCCAACATTATCTGTATGTGTAAGAAAACTAGTTTAATAGAGTAGGATTTTTCTCCTATTGCAATACCTTGCTTCAAGGAATCATGAAGCATCAGTATTTAGCATCTGGGCTAAGGACAGACATTACACATAAACCGATTTAAGTGATCAGACACTGGTTTACAACCTGTAATCAAACAGACATTCAGTGCACATAAACCAGTTTCAAAATGGCCAAAACCAGTTTGAGATAAACCTGAATGAATGTAGTGTCAGACTCAACTGATTGGATCAAACTGGTTTACACAACATCTGTCCCAGATCCCTTTCTGGTTTAAAATAAACCAGACTCCCCAGCATCCCCACATGCTCTCTGGGCTGGGTGGGGCTCTCTGCTCCAGGTGCAGGGCTGACCCCACCCCCCTGCTCTCTAGCTGGAGCAGGGACCAGCCCTAGTGGAGAGACTGGCTGGCATGGCCCCAATAAGGAAAAGTGGGCAGGGAGGGGTTTAACTCTTCCCTTTCCCCTCTTCCCCCACTGCAGCTCCGGTCAGCCTGTCTGCCAGGGAGTAGAGGGGAGGGGGCTGCAGTGGTGGCCCCTGGAGCTGGCAGACCCCAGATGCAGGGAAGGGACAGAGAGAAGAATTAACCCTTCTCTCTGCCCCCTTCACCTTGATGGGTGTGCTGGGTTGGTTGTCCTGCAGGGTAGGGAGTAGGGCTTTGTTCTGTGCTGAGTGGGATTCTTCCCCCTCCTCCTCTTCCCAGGGTGGGGAGGGGGACTCTGTGAGGCACTAGATGGGGACTCTTCCTCCTTCTCCCCTTCCCCCCCAGCTGCTGTAGGGCTGGGAGGGGGTGGACTCCATGCAATGTTGCCTGGCCCCAAAGTAGGGGTGTTGGGCAGGGGGAGGCTCTGTTCCACACTGGGGTGAATTCTTCCTGCTCCTTCTTCTCTCCCCAGAGGGGCAGCGGAAGCACAGAGCTCAGCTGGGCAGGGTGTGGGTGTGTGGGGTGTGAGGGAGGGTGAGAGCTATAGGGACCCCCTCACACTCCCCCAATGGTGTACAGCCCCCACTGCTTGCCAGCAGCAGCAGGCGGGGAGATCAGGGTGCTCATGCTGAGCGCAGGTGGGGCTCCAGCCAGTGCTGCACAGGGGGAGGGTGCCTTATTCCCACAGCTCTGCTCCCTGAGCCTGCAGCTCCAGCACTCACAGTGGAGAAAAGGCCTGCACTGTAGCCAGCTGCTTCTCCCCTCCCTACCATGCAGGTGCCTACATACTGCTGGGAGTGGAGGGAGCCCCATACCCTGCTTCTCTGCAGAGTCCAGTGTGCGCTTCCCCTCTGTGAATGTGGAGTTGCAGGTGCACGCTGTGGAGCCCTGCTAAAAGCTGCCAAGCAGCCTGTGCAGGGGCAGAGCCACAGGGATAAGGCAGGCTCTGCTCCCTTCCCCCATACAGCACTGGCCCGAGCCATGCCTGTGCCAGGCACAAGCACCCTGACCTCCCCACCTGCTGCTGCCTGGAAGCAGGGGCTGCATGCCATGGGGGGGAATGTGTGGGGGTCCCTACACACCCCACCCTCCGTCACACCACACACACCCTGTCCAGCTGAGCTCCATGCCCCTGTGGAGGGAAGGGGGAGGAGGCAGAGGGAGAGAAGTTCCCCCTATCATGAAACAGAGTCTCCCCCTGCCC
>NW_005842565.1:720590-739972 GCF_000455745.1 Alligator sinensis | reverse complement strand
AAAGAGTCCCCCGCTGGGGCTGGGCAGCATCCCACAAAGCTCCTCTCCCCACCCCATGGTGCCAGCAGGGGAAGAGGAGGGAGAACCCCGCCAGCACTGAACAGGCCTCCCCACCCAGCCCCATGGCAGTAGGGAAGAGAGGCCGGGCAGCCCTGGGTGCTGGAAATCCTGACTTTCAGGGAGCTGCTGGGGTGGGCCTGCCGGGGCCTGGTCACCCCTCCCCTCAGTTCAGCTTGCCTGTGGAAGCGAGGGCTGCTCTAGTGCCCCTGGGTTTCTGGCTTGAGCCACTGCAGGCATGTGCCAAATGTCTATCCACTTGCAAACTGGTTCATTCTCTGCAGGTTAAACTAACCTGCAAAGACTGAATCAATTCAGGCTCAGGCTTTTTGAAGGTCTGCCCCTAGCCCTAGAGACTGTTTCTTTAAGACTAAATCATGAAGTGAAAATGGTGGCTGAACTACTACAAAAGATAACAAGATTAAAAAAAGAAAAGAAATATAGACTATAAACGTGTGCGCACGTGTGTGTGCATGCGCGTGAGTGTATGTGCATGCGCACACGTGTGCACACACAAACTCAGTTTGCTATGCATTGCCCAAACTCAGTCATACAGACAAGCTGTTGATTCCTGTGGTTATACATGGCATATGTTTAATGACACTAACCAGTATCTTAAATCTTTAATTGATTTAACACCTCTTAAAGAGTAAGTTTATGATATTCCAAGTCTTTTTGAATTAATAAAACAAAAGCACCAAAACATGCATTTGTCATTCCCAAACTCTTTATGTTCCAAATGGCTCAGGAAAAGCTGTTTAGTTTAACTTGAAAAGCATGTTACTGAGGCTTATAAGTTTCATGGTGTGAGGCAATAGAAAAATGACCCTGAGGATTTGGGAAAAATCAGTATGCTGGATACTCAACCACTGGAATGGCAAAATGACACCTTATAATGAACAAGTCTAAGATTCTGAAAAGGGGGGTGCCAAGGAAGTACAGGTGTTACCCACCAGAGGAAGAAGGGAAAACACCTTTTCCTTCTTGCTCCAGAGAACAGGCAGGACACTGGCTTGAAGTTGCATCACAGTACATTTAGATTGGGCATCAGGAAAAAAATCTTCCCTGTTAGAACAGTGACATGGAGGAATAGACTGCTCAGGGAAGCTGTGAATGCTCCATCACTGGGGGCATTCAGGAAGAGATTAGACAGGAATTGTTTCAGATGATTTAGGAGTAGCTAAGCCTATGCTCCACTCTGGGTATTTCCCATGTTTCTGGGCTTTGCTGGTTGACACTTGGGGAGAGAATTTTGTTCCCCTCCTGCTGCTATGTCAATTTTTGGTTTGTTTTTTAAAGCTGTCATTGGAACCTTTGGGTGTTGGCTGAAGCCAATGCTGGGGGATTTGGACTGGGGTGTGCCAATGTTCCTGCTGGGACTTAAACCTGGAAGTTCCTGACTAAAGGGTTTTGCCCCTCTGCTCAGGCTCAGACCAATCGCCATATCTGGGGTCAGGAAAGAATGTTACTCCCTGATCAGACTTGTATGGACAATGTGGGGATTTGCCATCCTCTGTAATGGGGCATATGGCTTTTTTCTTGGATCTCTTGAACATTTTTTAACAACCTTGTGTCAGAACCAGGTAGTTATATGCCTATGGCACAGTGGAACATTCCTTTGGTTTGATTCATAGTGGAACATTCTGCTGTCAATCATTCTGCATGCCTGTGCTATAGTGGAAAATTCCATTGGTTTGGTTTGATACATATGGCACAGGGAGAAACTAGGTCACAGCAAAAAAGTAGGTCACAGTGGGAAAATTCCGCTATGTAACTATATGCCACAGTAATGGAAAATTACAGCTTAGAAAAAGTTCCCGCCAAACCTCATGCAAACACGCACCCCACTATCGGCTCTTTCCAAATTATTCATATTTGGTGACTAGCGATTGGCTTGTTAGTCATATAAAAGGTAAATCAGTTTCCCCCCACATTGGAGAACTCCGCATCTCTCTCCAGCTTAGCACGTTGGAGCACTCCACACACACCTCGGAGAAGAAGAACTCAGAGAGCGAACTCGGAGAGCTCGAACTCCGTACATATCTCAGAGTAAAACTGGCAGACTGATCACCCACCAGCGACTCCCCGTCACACGACCCTCCTGACGTACCCCGACCCCGGTACCGCAGTAAGCCGATTACAGGAACTTCGTCGGTCCTCTCGCATGTTTAAGAGAGTCTTTGTAACTCGTTTGTAACTGCAATTAAGCCAGTCAACTCTGCCTGTGCCCATACATCAGTGGCGTAAGTAAACCATCTATTTGTTACCAATGCGCATCCGTGCCTAATTCCGCTCCATCGGTCAAAAAGTACCCACCTGCCGTTTCGGGCTACTGGTCATAGCCCCGGCCTACCACTCGACCGCCACACCTTGCAGTAGCAGGATGTTGACCACCATCACCCCCTGCTTTACCTGTGGCAGCTCAGGGTGTTATATCTTGTGGTTTTATCAGGGTTGATTGTGTAGTTCCGCTAATAGTGGTGTTCAGAGTTTTGGTGGGCCAGATGAATAGCATGCTGCCAGTCTGTGGGATGAATCAGGCCCCATGCCACCCCTGCACTCCAGCATTAAGCTCCAGGGCCCCATGCAGCCTGTTCCCACCTGGGATTGGGCTCCAAGGTACTGAACTGCCTCCACCTGGCCAGGATTGAGCTCTATTGAGCAATACAAATACTGCCCCCACTTGGGGCCCCCTATACTGGGATCAGACCCCACACTCCCTTTACAACTGATTGGGTGGATCCATGTGTGCAGGCACATTTGGTTTGTGGAACTATAAACCTCTTTGTGGTGCTAAAATTGATGCCTGGCATGTTAATATGTGCCTCACGCTGCAAATTTGATCTCTATATTTCCCTTCCAACCCTACTTCTCTCTGGTTTTATGAAGCCTACCCTGCTCCCATGAATCCACTAGTCTCCATATGGGTTTATCCCAGCCCTCCTGACTCCTCAGCATTCCCCTCACACTCCACTGAGCACCCCCTTTCCTGCTGTTCTGATTATCCAAATATCAATGAAGCCCTTCACACCCTTTTACCCCCCCCAACTAGCAATCCCTCTTGCTCCCAACCCTCCTTTGATACCTCTTTTCACTCCCAACCTCCTTAGTCCCAAACCTCATTTGCCCCTCAAAACCTACACCCCCATAATGCCCCAACCTGCATTCTATCCCAAAAGCCCCTTGGTATTAATGGCCCCTCATCCAACCCTCAGAGCTTTTGGAAACTCCTTCCCCTCAAACCCCCTGCCAAACCATTCCTCTTTCCCCATCACACAGCTCAGCTCTGCGACTGCACAGAAATCATAGTCTGAGAGGGAATGCATCTGCCTCCCTACACCCTGCCAGATCTGCCATTGTACTTTGTGATGCAAACGGAGTCCTTCAAAGTATTGTCCTTCACTTCTGTTTTGAATCCCCTTTAAACTTTCATCAGGCATGGATCAGTAAGGTTTACACTGAGCAAGGTAAGTTTACACTTACCATTTACAAACTGATTTGTGAAGTATTGTTACTTCCATTGGAGTCTGTAGTGTTTTATCTAATTAACAACTGAGTAAGAGTATCATGGTTTAGTCTTCCCAACTCCATATAGCACAGATATGGGAGAATCAAATTAGTGTTATGTAACAGGGTGGCCTCCTCATCAGGTCTTCGCTGGCTGCCCAGATCCTGGGGTAACCGCCGGCTTTGCTCTCGTGCCACACCTTGATGGAAAAATATGAGAGTTATTACAGAGGCAGGAGGCTACCCATTACTTGCTCTGCTGACAAGGGCCTAATATCCACTCTGACCTGCCCTCCACGGAACCCATGCCTTGCAGATGTTATTCTGGTGTTACTTCTCTGACCTATGGCCATAGCAAACTGGGCACACAGTTGTAGCTCTTTCTTACAACCCTGAAAGGCCACTCACATAGCACCCCTCTCTCACCAGGGTCCCACCCACTTATGAGCTTAGCTCTTCTCACCTCAGTCAGCTCCGGTGCTGTCTACTGGGTATATCCCGCTACCCTCAGCTGAGCACTGACTGAGCGATTGTACAGCTATAGGCCTATTTCACTCCTAGCTCCTCACCAGACCACTACACCCACACTGGGCCTCCTCACTTGCCCACACTCACAGGTCTCACTAACTGGTGCCCCATTCATATGGGGGTCTCACTAACCATCACCCAGGCTTTCCTCTGCTGCCTGCGTGAGGCCCCAGGTCCTTCCTCCGGCCTGAGCTCTGCCTCAAGGCATCCTAATTGAGCCCTGGGCTTCCCCTGCTCACTAGAATACCCCCAGGGATGTGGGTCTGGGGTTATATTAAAGCTCCCTGACCCACATTTCACCAGGGAGGCAACTGGCCTGGCATTTTCTGGGGGCTGCCATGCCACTAGGAGCACCACCAAAGTACCCTTCCACAGCAGGGTGCAGTTTTACATCGTACCCAGAAGAAGGGGTCACCCATAGCCCCTACCCTTACCTCCCGACTCTGGCCAGAGCAGCTTCTCAGCCTGATGTTTCCTCTTTTCTTCCTGCAGCAAGCTGCAGTCCAGCTTATATCCCTGGGCCAAAATGGCTGCCCTCATCAGGCACCCAGCTGCTGCCTGTTTGCTGCTCTTGAAGTGGCAGGCATCAAAGGTGCCCTGCCACAAGTTATTATATACATTTATACATGAGCAGGGTGGTTCCTCCATGGGTAAAATAAAATACAAGTCATTTCCTCAGTGTTTACTTCTAAAAAAAACATAGTGCTGAATATAACAACATGGTTAAATGATACATGTTGTTACAAAATATTAGATTTGGTTGAATTTTCCTCCTCTACAACCTAGGCATAAAATAAAATAAAAAAAAGAAATAAAATAAAAATTAACTGTCTTCCTCCCACCCTACTCCTGTACACATGCTTCTTTATTTGGTATAATGTAACCCAATATAGAGTACATGCTTTTATTTATGTAAGATATAGTTTTTAAACAATATACTGGAGCATTTTGAATGAAACCTGTAAATAGGATTATAGACCCCCCCACCACAACATCACTGCTTTTGCTCTCCCCTCTGACCCTAACCGAGAGACACTCAACAGATCTATCTCCAGCCTCATGCTGGAGCACAGAGCAATCATATGGCTCTTTTACATAAAGTGCAACTCCTGTTGCTCATATTCAGCTTATTGTCCACTGTAACCCCCAGGTCCTTTTCTGCACAGTCCCAGCCCAGCCTGTACTGGTGCCTGGGATTGTTCCATCCTAAGTGCAGGACTTTGCACTTGTCCTTGTTAAACACTTGTGGTCCAATCCTCCAACTTGTCCAGGTCATTCTGAATCCTAGCCCTACCCTCCAACATATCTACTACTCCCCACAGCTTGGTCTCATCTGCAAACTTGCTGAGGGTGCACTCTATCCCATCTTCCAAGTCATTGATGAAGACATGGAACAAAACCAGCCCCAGGAACAACCCCTGGAGCATTCCACTTGACACCGGCTGCCAACTAGATAGAGCCACTGACTATTGCCCACTGTGTCAGACAATCCAGGCAGCTTTCTATCTACCTTACAGTCCATTCATCCAGCCCATACTTCCTTAGCTTGCCTGCAAGAATGTTGTGGGAGACTATCAAAAGCCTTGCTGAAGTCAAGGTATACCATATCCACTGGTCTCCCCACATCTGCAGACCAAGTCATCTCATCATAGAAAGCAATCAAGTTGGTCAGGCATCACTTGCTCTTGATGAATCTATGCTAACTGTTCCTAATCACCTTCTCCTCCAAGTGCTTAGAAACAGATTCCTTGAGGACCTGCTCCATGATTTTTCCAGGGACTGGTCTGTAGTTCCCTGGATATTCCTTTTTCCCTTTCTTAAATATGGGCACTGTGTTTGCCTTCTTTCCCCCCCCCCCCCCCCCCCATCATCTGGAGCCTCTCCTGATGGCCATAATCTTTGAAAACTCATGGCAAGTGACTCTGCTTCAGAGCCTCACCACATCCTCCTGTAGCTCTCTTGCCTGTTCCCTGAGAGACACTACCAGGAGACACTGCTCACACCAAAGACACCCCTTGACCTGGACATCACTGGAAGAACTGTCAAGCTGAAGTCCCCACAGCACCAAACCCAGACCTGGGTAGAAGTGTCAACGGTGAGCAGTTCTGCCTGGACAGAAGCCTCACAGGTACAAGCAGTGGCAGCGGCTCTGGCATTGTGACATATTCCAGCCCTTTCCCTGGGTCTTTTAATCTGCATTCTCTCTCTTACTGACCTTCTTCTAAGCACTCTTTCTCTAGCAAACTCACCTGAAAGCTGGTCTGTTTACTGCTTATTGGTCCCAAAAGTTTCCTTTTTTCCCTGCTTTTCCACACCAAGCTGAAAGGCTCTTCCCTCAGAATGGGGATGAAGGGCAAACTGACCTATGAACTGCTTATGCTACTTGCAGTCCCTGTTTACTGCCTTCTTGATTTCTGGCTCCTTAGTTGCTCAGGGAGACTCCTTTTATACCCTGCTGGGCCTGGACTGGCTCCACCCCCTCGTTAGTGCTTCTCTCAGACCCAGGCAGCAATCACTTAGCAATCAGCAATCACTCAGCAAGCAACACTCCCAGCTCCTCAGAGCACACAACCCAAACACATGGGGCATTTTTGCATGTGGTTTGGGATGTGGCGCAGGGTGCTTTAATTAGCAAGCTGAACTAATTAAAAGTGCCCGCACATCACATGTATCAGCATCCTTACTCTAAAAAAATGGCAGTGGAGTGTTTTGAACTGAAGCTCGACAACTGTGTTTTATTTCAAAGCACCCTGCTGCCATTATTTCACCATAGGGATGCATGGGCAAGCTGATACATGTGTGGAAGGTTGCCGAAGCACATTGATTTCTGTGTTTCAGCAGATGTGATTAATCGAGTCTGCTCCAATTCACTAGATTCCCAGCACTTTGGAGCAGGCTCCCACACATCTGTAGGAGCCCACCAAACAAACACTCAGCAAACCAAAGGCACAGGTAGCTCTGAATCACTTATCTTCCCTGGACAGGATCTGGTGCCTGGCTTCTCTTCCCTTTCCTCCATTATATCCTGTCCCAGCTCAACATACTTCAGAGGGGCTGGTTGGGACACAAGGGTGCTCCACTGTGGGGCTAGCCAGCAGGCAGCCCCCACACTGTAGCACCCTCATGCCCCAGCCAGCCCCATCAGCATCTACACAGGCATTTCTGCACACTAAATAACACTGCTGTAGGATAGTACTTGTGTACAAGTACTAACTTACGGTAGCGTTTATTAGTTTACACAGGCTTTATAGGGTTGCATGTGTAGATGCTGAAGCTTTAATGCAGAGCTAATTAGGTAATTCCACAGTAAATATCTCATGTAGGCATGCCCTGCCAGTGTTAGCTATGTAGGAATATTATGGAAGTAGTAAGGATGTCTGTGAGAAGCAAGAATGTCTTATATTATGTGGAAGTGTTATTAGCTATAGAGTTAAGGGGAATTAAATAATTTTGCAAATAAAATGTGAATATCATATCAGGAACTGTTTAGAGACTCATACAATCCTCCTTGTTATTTAATTATTGTTTTAAATTATGAAAATGTAGGTGAGCTCCACAAAGTTGTGAAGAAAGATGCTTATAGCAGTTGCACAACTCTCTGTTCCTAAAAATAATGGTAAAAAGGATGCATGTAAAAATCCAATTCCATAGTGGAATGATGAATGTACAGCAGCTGGTAAGTGTAAAAAATAAGGCATTAAATAAGGTTAAAAGAACAATGAATTCTGGAGAACTGATAGAATATAAGAAAGCAAGCAAGCTATAGTATCATCATTAAAGCAACTAGAAGAAGCTGCGAAGACTTCTACAATAAAATTAATGCTGATAACTCTTCATCATCAGTTTAAAAGTATTAGTGTGATTCAGGATAAAAAAGGACTATGTCATGTTTAACTACTGATGGGATACAAAATCATGTCCTGAAAAGGCCCATATTAATAGGCCAATCTTTGAACTGACTTGGAGAAATACTATATAGCTGAAATAAGCTTAAAGATTAAAAATGTTAGAGGAGACAATGTTTGCAGACTACAAAAACATTATAGGAATCAAGCAGTCATTATTTGTATGGAGCAGAAAAGTTGGAAGTTAGTTCTTTTTCTTTTTTTTTAATCTTCCATCATTTCTTCCAACTTCCTTCAGAAATCTTTGATGTCTCTATGTCTTTCTTCCACCTATACAGATGTGCATCAGTCCTTTTATACAACCTTATTATCAGTGTGAGTTTGGTGTCTGAATTTTTTGCCCACTTGGGCAGCTTTCTCCATATCTTTAAGAAGGCTAAAATACTTACTTTTATTTACCACAGGGTTAGCATATGCACACAGGCAGTTACTGTGGAATAGGCACTCTATCCTCCATGAATCCAACCCTGGGGGAATCCAATCCTTGTGGGTGCAGGTTTATGATGTAAAGGGTTTATTAAGTTAAGTGAGAGACTTCTAAACAAAAAAAGAGTGTGTGAAAGGACAAGATGGAAAGTCTTAATAAGAAAGGCACAGGAGTAGAAAATAAAGTAGATGGCATGGTGGATTTGCACCTTACAGACTAACCAAAGCGTGTGAGTGTGTGTAGGGATAAACAGAGAGACTATGCATACATGCAGAAGCTTTTGTGAGCTGAAATTCACTTCATAAGATCTTGAATGTCACTTTATCTCACAAAAGCTTGTGTTACACAAATGCGCACACACACACACACACTTTGGTTAGACAGTAAGTTGCAAACCTACCTTGCCTTCTACAAGACTTCAGACTAACACAGCTAACTGTCTCTCTGCTCAAAAAAAGCAGTTAAATGAGTACATAATGAAATACATAGCTGAACGTGCAATCCATAATTTTCTAACATCACTCTTCATTACTGGATACCAAAACTAAAATCTCTTCCACAGCCTGACTTTTAGCTGGTGCTGAGTACCCAATCTGTGAAAACATCATTCTCCATCAAAAAAGTACCCAAAAATCACTGGTTATTTTTGCAAATCTTGGCCATATATATTTCCTATTAGTATGAGAAAAGTCCAGTTTCTCCCAAACCAATTAGAAATAATCATGACCCTGACCCATATCTGATTTGTGTTCTTCAACTGTAATACATATTTTATATTTCAGGAGAAAGCAAATCTGTTTCATGTGTCAATTGTTTTAAATTACCTTAGTCAGGAGGTTGCTGGATGTGCCACTTGAGGCTTCTATCAAAAGCTTCTTAGGCAATATGAGAATGTCAATGAGTCTGTACTAAGCAACCACAATACACACCATCTTGTCAACATGTGGTCTGTTGTCCATCTCTATAAGTTAAAGACTGTTGAATGTGGCCAATGGAGTGACAATAAAACCAAATGAGGGACTGACTTCTCCTGAAACACAGCTGACATACATATGTACTATTATATGTCACTCAAAAGCTGAGTCAGTACAACTTTAATTAAGTCCCCTGTGCATACACATTATAATGCAGCCCTTAATTACAAGATGACATATACTTTCTGTAGGACCCCTATCTCCTTCAATGCACAGATAGGGCAGTCCTTACTGAACAGACACTCAGGCAGTTCTTACTGACCAGACATTCAAAATGTTTTTCATCATTTTCCAATGTCTACACTGTTACATATTAACAGCACACTACTGAAAGCCTGCTCCAAAATATAGATTCATTACAGGTTTTTCTATAGAATGTATCACTACAATATCCTAACACTTATTACATTTCACTACAACCCAATGAGATGAAGGGCCCTTACGACCTCATTTTGCAGATGGAAACCAAGGTCTTAATTGAGAAATTAAGGTCAAAAGCATCCTTTAATTTGGATGTCTAATTTAAAACAGCTACAGCATGATTTTTTTTAAATGGAAACAGCATTTTATATGTTGAAACCACACCTCCCATTGGCTTCAGGTGTAGCTGAAAGCAGTCAACAATTCTGGCCTGAACCAGCACCGCATGGCCAGATGCAGCCATGTGCCACCCTGACCTGACACCATGCACTAGTGTGATCTAATTCTGCACACTCCGATCCAGTTACACTGGAGGAATCTATTGCACATGGCCACAATATCCTGCCTGTGGGGCTTCCCATGGATCTAGGAATCTTGGCAGCAAGGGAGCGATGATTAACACTTCTATTGCTGCCTCACCACCAAATTTCTAAACCCATGGGAAGCTCCTGTGGGCCAGAAGACTCAGCTCTGTGAGCCAGAGATGGAGTGCCCTTGCCTTACAACATTCATTTGTCCTAAGAACAATAATTAACTTCAGTGCAAGTGTGATGAAACCCCAGAGCAGGTTCATCTATGCACTGAATGAGGCAAGGGTTGGCATGGGAAAAACAGTATGCGGTTACATCATAACACATATGCACATGAGATACAAACTAAGGTTGTACACGAAAACCTAATCTTGGCACTGTTAATGTCTGAGTGCCTGACTGTATAATCTTTAAAAAAGGAAAGAAAAGGAAGGGAAAGAAAACGTTAATCCACCTCTGTATGATTTTTGATTTTTTTGAAGTAAAACAAAGGAAAATAAACAACACATGTTGTGTCTTATTGATACCCCCATGTCTCAGCAGACCAGAATAAAACTTCAAATGGTTCACCACATAGCTGGAGTCTTTTGAACTACAAGGTCAGTTTTCTGCCACTTGAGCTATTGCCGCATGTGATAGCAGTAGTACCTTGTCAGCCTGGACCAGTTAGGACGCATACTTTGCCAGCTGCCTTTGCCAGGTTTCATAGATACTAGCTAACAGCAGAGAAACTGCCAAATTAAAGAACCTTAGGAGGGGTCAATTTGCAACTTGAGTGTTCATAGACTCTTCTGCTAATTCCCAACAAATTTGACACCTTTTAAACCCATCCCTCCAAACTTGTTTCAATATAGCCTTTCCTGACCACTGGATATATGTCTCAGTGATTCTTGTTGCAGGTACTTTGCCAAGCAAGCTCTAGTCTCACCTGCACTGATTTCCCATACCCAATTTTCTTTCTCCTTCTAGTTCGAATCTCCTTATGTAGCTATTCCCAGTCACAGCTCTGCCCCACGCTGTCACCATGCTGTCACCACTGCAAGATCCCAGCCCTGGAACAGCTCCCCTCACAGTTATGCTCCCTACCAGCACTGCTGGGGCCGGTCTCCATGGAAACCCTGGCCATGTGCTCTTATGGCCTCACTGTTACTGGGGTCTCCATGGAAACTAGCTGCAGTGATGCAGGCAGGGGCTTCTGAGAAATGGAGACCACTGCAGGCCCAATCTAACCCACAGGCTGGACTTTGCGTGCTCTTGGTGTAAATTGAACTGATAAGCAAGTGAACAGACATTCACTTTTGATGCCAGACATGCAGCCACATGACTGCAGTGGGCCAGGCCAGAAGCTGGGGGGTGCTAGAGCATGTCTCCCTGCTCCACTGAAGCAGACAGTTGGGGCCAAGGCTAGCCCACCCACCCTGTGGGGGGGGGGGGTTTGCAGGGGAGGTGCAAAGCATCCTGGGATACTGGGGGTATGTGAGTTAACTTGAATCTGGAGGGAATGAGAGCCAGAACTTCAGTAAACTGATGTAACCTAAATCAATTAAGTCTGATACTACATCCATCCAGGTTTATCTTAAACCAGTTTTGGCCATCTTGAAAGCAGTTTATGTGCACTGAACTTCTGCTGTGTACAGACCTGAACTGATTTTTGATCACTAATACCCGTGTACGTGTAATTTCTGTCCTCAGCCTTAATGACCAAGCAGTCCCCTTTTCTCCTCATCTAGGCTCTTTTCCCAAGATTAATGTCCAGTGCCCTCTCCCTAGCACCTTGCCAGCTCTTTATTCCAGCTTTCTTCCTCAGTTAGTTTCTGTTTTCTGCCATTCCTAGTTTTCCTCTCCCATTTTATCATGAGTTCCAAATCCCACTCTTCCTTTTCTAGACTATTTGTCTCAGTTTCCTCAGCTTCACCCTTCTGCAGTTCTGGTTTTTATCTTCTTCTCTATCTTGGGGGCACGCCTAAATGAGATGTTAGTTGCCTGCTTAGCTCCACACTAAACGTCTTGATGTCTACATGTGTGGTCCTATTATGCCTTAGGAAAGCACCCTTGTGCCCCAGCCAGCTCCTCTATAGCATGTAGACCAGGGTTAGAGCAGCCCTGGGCTGACAGACTGACCCCTGAGGCCCCCTGCCAGCCAGGGCTGTTCCCACCCAGCTCACCATGCTGTGGTTCCAGTGACATGTACTTCATTGCTTCACCTTAATATGCATGTGTAGATGCACCCAGAGGCAATATAAGTACAGCCCCAGATTGGAGCCCGCTTGGTACAGACTAAATCTCTGCAGAATTTTGCTGCTAAAGTTTAAGATGAATTTACTGAGCATGTCCAAAATCTGCTTCCTCCCTTCCCTACCTCACTCCCACCCACAAAGACTTATCATTTGGTTAGAATTGCGTTTATTTTACATGGAAATGGCAGCAACAGACCCTGAGTTAAAAACTGTTTCTTAAAATTGTATGGCTTCAGTTTGGGTTGTTTTGTTTTTTCTAGTAAAATTGTAGTCACCTCTTCTAACTGAAGCATCTACTTTTTGTATCCATTAGGAAAATATATTCTGTCAGTTCAAATGCCCTAGTGTTTTATTTTCAAGGTTTGTATGAAGTACTGCGAGGAAAAACAAAGTCTTTTCCATGTGCAATGGATAGAAGGAGAGAAGGCAAGAGAACCATAGAATGCAGAACCCCTGTTAGTGAGGTTTTTCTTAAAAGAAAATGTAAATTTTATACTTTATCCACTATAGCTGGGATTATATCCACAAAAAAAAGTTGTTTTTTTTTTTACATGTGATGAAATCATAGGAGCTAGAACATTTTTACCACATTGCAGTTTGCAAATGATGACATCCTAATCCCACCAGCTGCCAATAGACATAGCTATATAGAAATCCAACTATGTGGAAAAAACATTCAAAAATATCTTTTCTCCCTATAACAAAAGGAGCTCTGAATGCTTTACGTCTTTTGATTTAAAACAATGCAAGCACCATAAACAGGCCCCGAGCATCCTTTCAATTATTTAAAATTACAAAGCCAAATACACATTTCAGTCAGATTATCCTTTGTACCATACAGCGGTTTGAAATCCAGACATTTGGCCTGTATCCTCCTTAAAGGCCAAACAAAAAAGAATGGACTATAGAGCATACTGT
Source organism: Alligator sinensis (assembly GCF_000455745.1). Taxonomy (NCBI): domain Eukaryota; kingdom Metazoa; phylum Chordata; order Crocodylia; family Alligatoridae; genus Alligator; species Alligator sinensis. The sequence goes on along the minus strand of NW_005842565.1, from coordinate 726,688 downwards.
GATACAATACAGAAAATATGGGTTGTTATTTCACAACAGGAGTGGGAGAGCAATCCAGATTCTCAAAATTTGTACAAAAAATACACTGCCAGGATTCCTCTCTACATTATATCAGGTATCTGGTATCAACATACATACTTGCTGAACTCTGGCAGCGCATCATGGGAAGATAATTAGTTTCTTAACAGTGAATGTTTAAACCCATTTTGTGCTAAACAGAGCAACAGCAGTATCTTAAAGCAATGGTCTCCAACTTTCACTGGTGGATGGTACATTACATTACTGTGCAATGCAATGAGCAGGAGACATGGAAGATATGTAAAAAAAATCTGGGAGGAAAGACTGTTTTGAATAAAATACTCTTCCTTCTTAACTTCTTTTGATATGCTTTAGACTCAGGTGCCAACCACAACCCAATTCCACCATTCTTGAGCTCCCCAAAAATTAATACAAAAGGTGTGTGGGTCTCCCTGTTTCTTGCTGTTTTTTTGTGACATAATCTTAAAACTAAAATGACAGCATGTTACAGAAGTAGCTGAAATTCATACAGGGTGAAAGGATATGGTGCCTTAGGTGTCTAAGTAAGTCAACTTAAGTACCACATAGGTGGAACAGGATCTGACCCACAAATTAGAATTCTAAAATGTATCAGGGTTCTTTATAATGACAAACCACTTGAGCCTCAGGGACATGATTACCCTGGAGTCACTGCAAAACCCCCATTACAATGCTCTTAAAGCTTAGAGTTCATGCTATGTGTATAATAACGCATACCATAAAAATATAGAGTGTACAATTTATATAGACTGCGTGCAGACATTTAAGGAGGTTGTGGGGGGGGGGTTAGATCCTATTAAAAACTGCCACCCAATCTAACTCAGTTTGCCCAGGTGCAGACATTATGCTAGTTAGGCTACGTATGAACTGTACAAAAGTTCAGGACAGTTAGGTCTAAAAGTGGCTGATCTGATCTAAATTATCCCTGCCTCTGAGGTAGTCTAACTTAGCTGGGGTCCAGTGAGACCAATCTAACTGAACTTCTGTACAGTTCCCAGTGAAACTCCAGGGCTGGGAAAGCCCAGCTGCTGGCCTCAGCCCTGGGGTTGCACATTTCCTACCAGCCCCCATGGCACCAGACTATTTTTTGGCCCCCAGCTCCTCCTTCCACCCCCAGATGGACATCCCCGAAATGAACCAGACAACCCACCCCCACCCACCAGCCCACCGAACCCCAATCTCACAATCTGGTCCAGTGCTAGTTTTATCACTGTTCACTGATGTCAGAAGCTGAAGAAGTAAATTAGAGTGGGGAGAGGATCAGAAGATATGGGAGAGTAGGTTTACAGGCAGGAGGCAAAAATAAACACTAAGGGTGGCTATCTAACCTCCCCCTAACCTCTGCACACAACCCAGATGTAGATTATATTGCCCAGAGAAAACATGACATGAGAGAGTGCATCTACATGAGAGCTGTGGAGCTGACTAATTAGCTCTGTAGTGAAGTCACAGCATCTACACATGCAGCCCTATTAGGCTGTAGTAAACTAATTAACTCCACTATACGTTAGTACTTGTAAACACAAGTACCGCCCTGCGGCAACATTCTTTAGTACACAGCAGTGCCTGTGTAGATGCTGACATGGCTGTCTGGGGCATAAGGGTGCCTAAATGCGGGGCTGCCTGCTTGCGAGCTCTGCACTGTAGCACCCCTGTGCCCCAGCCAGTTTCTCTACAGTGCAATGAGCCAATCCAGTGCAGCCCCTGGCTGGCAGGCTGCCCCCCTGAGCCCTTCATAGATTCATAGACACTCAGGCTGTAAGGGACCCTGGAGGATCGAGTCCAGCCCCCTACTCCAGGGGCAGGAAGTCAGCAGGGATCATAGGATCCCAGCAAGATAAGCATCCAAATTTGTTTTGAAAGCGTTCAAAGCGGGTGCTTGAACTGCCTCCAGCAGCAGTCTATTCCAAACCTTGGGGGCTCAGACAGTAAAGTTCTTCCTTATGTCCAGCCTGAATCCGTCATGGAGGAGTTGATGACAGTTCGACCTTGTCATCTCTTGGGGCGCTCTGGTGAACAGATGTTCCCCCAGATCCTGGTGAACACCCCTGATAAAATTATAGGTGGGCACCAAATCGCCCCTGAGTCTGTGCTTTTCCAGGTTGGAGAGTCCCATGGCTATCAGCCTCTCATTATAATGTTTATTTTCCTGACCTCTGATCATGTGTGTGGCTCTCCTCTGCATTCTCTCAAGCTTCTCCACATCTTTTTTGAATTGTGGAGCCCAAAACTGGACACAGTACTCCAGCTGCAGCCTCACCAAGGCCGAATACAATGGGAGAATAATGTCCAGGGATTTGCTTAAGAAGCATCTATGGATGCAAGCCAGCATTTTGCTTGCTTTACTAGCCACAGCATCACATTGAAGGCTCATGTTCATCTTGTGGTCAATGACCCCCAAGTCCCTTTCATCTGCAGTGCTAACCAACGTAGCACTGCCGAGCCTATAAGCATGCTGCAGGTTTTTCCTCCCAAGGTGGAGAACCTTGTATTTTTCGGTCTTAAACACCATCAGGTTTTCATCCACCCACTTCATGAGCCTGTCAAGATCTGCCTGGATCACCCTCAGGATATTGCCATCAGCTAGTCCATTAAGGATGGCTTCTTTCATAAGCTTTTCCAAGACCTTCCCCAGGATACCCTGCACATTTTCTTAACCCCTGGATACCCCTGAGCTTTGATGCTTGCCAGCTCCTTAAGTACCCCTGGGTGTAAAGTGTTAGGGCCGGCTGACTTGAAGGTATCCAGCCTGTCAAGGTGTTCCTTCACAAGGTCAGCATTGATGGAGGATAAGGAATCTCCCTCACCCAGGCCTCCCTGACCTACAGTGGGCAGGGGTGTCCCATGGGACTGGTGAAAAACTGACGCAAAGTACCCATTTAGCAAGTATGCTTTTTCATGGACATCGGTTGTCTGTTGTCCCATCTGGTTTAGCAGGGGTCCAATGTTGCCCTTTCTTTTCCTCTGGCTCCTGACATATCTAAAAAAGGACTTTTCATTGTCCTTGATATTTGTAGCTAGCTGGAGTTCCATTGCAGTCTTGGCTTTCCTGGTTTGCTCTCTGCAGGTCCGGACCAGTGCAGAGTATTTCTCCTTGGTGGTGGTTCCAGTCCTCCATCCTTTGTAGGTCTTTCTTTTAAGATGCAGGAGGTCCACTAGTTCTCTGGACAGCCAAGGGGGCTGCTGTGCCCTTTTGCTGCCTTTCCTCTGAGACAGAATAGACTTTGCTTGCACATCCAGGATTGCTCCCTTGAGGAGCAACCACTCATCCTGAACTCCCCTCCCCTTTGGGTTGCAGCCCTTTAGGGCCTCACTGACAAGCCTCCTTAGCTTTTCAAAGTCAGCTTTCCTGAAGTTGAGGACTTCTATATTCCTGACTGACTTGTCAGCTTTACGGAGGATAGTGAAGGTGATCAGCTCATGGTCACTGTCACCCAGCTTCCCTTCAATCATTAGGCCACTGATTAGGTTGTCCCCAGTTGCCAGTACCAGGTCAAGCAGCGCTTTACGTCTGGTCAGCCTGTAAACTTCCTGCGTCAGATAGAGGTCATCCACACATGAAAGAAAGCTTTGTGACCGCTCGGATTTGGCAGAGTTCTCCTCCCATGAGATGTCTAGGTAGTTAAAATCTCCCATGACAACCATACACCTGGAGTGCGCGGCCTCAGCCAATACCATGGCAAACTCCTGGTTAAGGTCTTGACCCTGGGTAGGGGGTAATAGTAGACTCCCACCATAGTATCCCCTGTGCTGTGTTCCCCACAGATTTTAACACAGAGGATCTCAAATCATCCACCCTGGGTGCCAATGTCAGCTTGCAGGGTCGCATAGCTTTCCTTGACATAGAGAGCTACACCCCCACCCCTTTTGTCCACTCGATCCCTCCTGTACAGGGTATAGCCGTCTATACCTGTGGTCCAGTCATGGGTGGAGTCCCACCAGGTCTCCGTTATCCCTATGACATCATAGTTATTTGCGTTTAGCAGGAGGACAAGTCCCTCCTGTTTATTCCCCAAGCTCCTGGCATTTGTGTATAGGCACACAAGTGTCCCCTTGGGGGCCTCTGCCTTTCCTATAGTTGCCCTCTGCCAGTTGAGGCTGCTCCAGCTCGGCACCATGTGCTGCAGTCCAGGGTATACATGTAAAAAGAGCACCTGGGAGTAATAAACTCTGGCGTGATATGCGCTGGGGTTTATTGTGTCACATTAATTTTACATGCAGATGCACCCAGAGTGTATTAAAGTAGTCTCTATGATGCCATAAACTGTTTTATATAGCTAATATTCAGAAATATTTAGTTGCAATATTTTGGACTGCATGAACAGGAGTATTCGATGTAAGACATGGGAGATGATAGTGCCACTTCTCTGTACTAGTTAGCCCACATCTAGACTACTGTGAGTGGAAATGGGTAGTTTGCAGTGTTAGTCTGAAGCCAGGCAGAGGGCAGGGTAGGGTGGCAACTTAGAGACTAATGTGCTCAGAGAGTCTAGGGTACTGTGCACAGTTTTGGGTTCCATGCATTAAGAAGAGAGTGGAGAAACTGGAGAAAATCCAAAGCTGGTTGTCAAAAAATTGTGTATGAGGAAAGGCAAACTGTATGAGAAAAGGTTAAAAGAACCAGGCATGTTTAGTTTGAAAAGGAGATTAAGGGGAGACATGTTATCAGTTTTTAAGTATCTGAAAGGCTGCCATAGAGGGTAGGACATGAAGCAATAGTGTAAAATTGCAGTACATTAGATTTAGATTAGATCTCAGAAAAACGTCCTCACAGTTAAAACAGTCAGGCAGTGGAGAAGACTGCCCAAGGAAGTTGTAAAATCCTACATTTGCACATGGAGTTACACCAGCTGACACCTCTTCCAACCTTAAGATTATAAGATATTACCATGTGAAAAGAGGGGACCAAAAGCTACTCATCAGGGTACATCTACATGGAAGTCAAAGCTGCGACTGCAGCTCACATGGACGTACCTCAGCTGGTTCAGATACTGAAACTAATACAGCTGTGACAGCATGGAGCCTACTGTGGGCTAGCCAGATTAATAAAAACTCAGGGTCCCAAGTGGGTTTTGCAATTCAAACTGAAAGAATGTTGCTTCAGCTAAATACTTATCAGTATCCAAGATGGTTAGGTAAAAGCTACATTGGGACATCTATACAAGCCACAATTCCACCTGAAACTGGGGAGTGGAGATCTACAGGGGGCTGAACCGTTCTGCAGAATATATATTAGCCTTTTACTTGTGGCTATCCCAATTTCAAATCCTGCAATGATCCACCCAACTATAGTAACCGCTCGTCCTCAAGAAGTAATCCAACTTAATACAGATAACATGGATTTCCTGCAGTTTCAAAAACACCATAGAAAATTTCCAAACAAGTAATGAATACATTGAGATACTATTACATTAATGGATTGAATTAATATTCCAAATATAATAACTCTGATTCCGCTAGAGCAATGTGTCTAGACCAGGGATGTCAAACTCATCCAAGCCTACAGACCAGATTTAGAGCATGGAATTGGTCCATGGGCTGGATCCAGACCATGGACTCAGCGTGAGGGCTGGATCAATGCTAGTCTATCGGCTGGATCCAGTGTGCAGATCTGTGTTATCTGGTTTATGGGGTTGCCCATAAGGCCAGAAATTTGGCAGTGGGCCTAGTGGCTCCCATGATTCTGGGTGCCACAGTTGGCACTGCCACCCGATTCCTAACCTTGAGCACCAAATGCCATGGCTTCATTGGACAGATCTGGCCCATAAGCCATATTTTTGACACACCTTGTCTAAAGTAACTTAACAATGAGCTGTTGCAATCTTTCTGATTGACTGAATTACGGCAAAGTGTCAGTATTTTGTGCACAAGTCTCTATGGTCAGCACACTAAATTAGCACTTTGAACTTTGTTTTATGTAGTTTCAATTTCATAGTCTCTGACATCTTATATTTTGCACGTGGGTTCTGATTCTCTTTATACACCAGTTTTACATCAAGTTAAGACCTTTCATTTCAGTGGTGTTACACTTGTTTTACTCA
>NW_005842565.1:710132-720523 GCF_000455745.1 Alligator sinensis | reverse complement strand
GCAGGAAAGGTGAACTTGATGTACTTCCTGTACTGTAAGTATTTCTATTGCCTGCAGGGTCCTAAATAACTATCTTAGTTGAAGGGAGAGTTAGAACTTCACTATATATATAGCATATGACTTATGCTGAAAGCGAGAGAATCCTAATGAACTTGAGTAAGACATACGTGTCCCACAGTGAATAAAGACTATAATTCATGAGTAGCACAGTCTCAAGTGAGCCATAAATGATATATTATAAATACCTCACACAAGCATTGTTATTATAAGGCGATAGTATATTTCCTCCTTATCTAGTTTCCTTTGAACTGTTTTTTTTTAATAGTTTAAAAGGATGCTGTGTCACCATACATTAAAACACAATTACACTTATGCTAGCAGACATAAAGGAATAATCCCTTGAGTGCTACATTCCATGGCCCTCCTAATGCTTTATAGGACATACCATTATTTTCAACAGACTATTAAAAATATTATAATGCATTCAGCCTTCATGTTGCTTCATAGCCACAGGCATTCCTGAAGTTAAAAGGACATTGTGGCCAGAGGGTTTTGTTCCATTTTCTCTCCCCTACCCCCCACAGGTGGGAGAAAACTGCAGAGCCAACATGGTGTTTAAAAGACAAAGAACATTAGTTCCCATTTTATTTCCCTATTTCAGTGTCCTGCTTCCTTCATGGTAATAGGTTATTTACAGTACATTTTTCCTAGTCTCATTATGACAAAATAAATTATTTTCACAGTCCCCAGCTGTACTATCTATACACCAAGCTCGTCTTTCAATTTAAACCACTTTAAAGAAAACTCATAATGCTGCTTCTCCACCAGAGAAGTTGTATCTGAAAAGGTGATTTAGCTCATTTTCAGGGTCTAGGAAAATACAGCTAACTGCCCAATAGTCATAAGACATGGACATATCCCCAAAACAGTGCCATTATGGAGATATGCCTGGCAGCATTCCTTTGAAATGAATGGAGCATCATTAAACTACTGTGTTTCTTAATCCTGGACTATATTCTGGCACTCACAGAGTTATTGACAAGTTCCAAGATGTCAAGAGGAAGCATATTAGTCAAACCAAAACTAAGGCCAATAATAATTTCTGATGTGAACCATTTAAACCAGGGGCTGGATCATCGGCAGCCTACAGCCTGTGAACTGAATCCACCCCACAGAACCTTTTGATCTGGCCTGCAGATACAGGGTAACAGCAGCATGTAGCAGTGGGAGAGGACCTCCCCAAACCCAGCGGTGGCAGGATTCTAGTGCTCACCTTCCCACCTCTGACATAGGGTGGGGCATTCTGGGCCACAGCTGGAAAAGGTTGCCTAGCCCTGCTTTAAAGTATTTTATGCTTCAGCTTTTTAATTTGCATGGTAACTTTGAGTTCCAGTGACACGGCAGAGGAAATAATTTGGTTGACTTCAGTTCTGATTAGCTTAATGTAAACTTAAGAGCTACCACATGATTTAAAATCCTCAGAGAGAAGATTCACTTTTTTTAAATGAAAAGATTTCTGTACGTGGAGACAAAACTATTTAAAGGCTACACACTTAGGAGCCTAAATCTCAGTAAAATTCAATGGGTCTTGAGCTTTGAAGTGACCAAATCAAGTTTGGAAATGGAATTTACGCTCCTGTATTATTCAGGCTTTCGCAGAAGTTTTTATTTTAGATGCATTATTATGAACCTAGGATCCTAACTTTAAGCACCTATTTCAGGCAAAATATTAGCACATATTTCCTACACACATTTTATGCACACACATTAAGTTATCCCATGTGTCTGATAATTTATCCTGTTAAACTACTAACCACTGTATGCCTATTTTAATGGTGTGGTTTTAGCCACACTTGATGTGTTTTATATTTGTAGTACCCAAGGAATAATTACTATTTCCGATTTCCAATTCCTGAATCAGTTTATTTAAAAGACTCAGTTTGAGTGTGCTAAAGTTTTCTTGACAACAGCCCAATATTCCATTAAAAGCTATATTTATTAGAAGTTATGTAACCATCTGTTGGTTTTCTCGGCAACAGTGAAAGCATTAATAATTTTGCCTCTAGTCGTCCCAGTCTAATGGCTCAGAGTTTATTTATCTTTGGTAATTTTTAATCATGAATAATGAGGTGCCAATCAAAGTACAGGTTGTGATGCTACTAGAGTTACTAATTTATTCAGTGCTTCCTATAGAAACACTTGGATGCCTATCTTGCTGGGACCATTTGACCCCTGCTGACTGCTTGCCCTTTGGGCAGGGGGCTGGACCGGATGATCTTGCAAGGTCCCTTCCAGCCCTAATGAAATCTATTATACTATTCAACCTGCTCTCAGGCCCATAGGCCAGCATGATTAAAGCACACCAGTCACAGCAGTCAATGTCACAAAACAATGTGATATAGTTGGCATCATATCTGGCCATCCTTAGCTCTCTTAATCCCAATGATTACATGACTACAATGGGTATGTACCCATTTACAGTTGGGTTGGGTGCAAGTGGTATTTGGCATAAGTTGAAAACAGGGTTTGAACTCATGTGTTTGTATCAGCAGTTAGACATCTTATTTGGTTTGCCACCTATATAATACCAAACAAGACACCAGAAACAGCACTGAAAAACATGTATATCTTTGTTTTTAATAAACTCCACCTTCCAAAAGGGTGAATACTTTTATTCAATTTGCAGATTCAGGTGATTCAAAATGTCTTCAGTTCTAAAAACCTTCTTCTAAATGGGACAGCAACTTGAGACTGCAACTTTCACAGCACCTTGAATTTCTATTAGGTGTTTGCAGTGGTTGTTCACCACCACACTTTTAAATAAATAAATAATAAAAAAGCTATTCAATCATCTTGCAGTTAATTGGTTAGACCAGGCTGCATCCACCTGAATCATTTCTGATGGGTTCTGCATTGATCAGGTTGCTAAAAAACATACAAACAGAGGTCGGGAGCTGAGAATTCATGGACTTAAATGACAAGTAAAAACTATGGAATACGTGCTATGGAATATGCTACAAATTAACAAAACAAAAACCCAGAAAACTCAGTTATGCAGAGCCTGAAAATGATTTTCTGAAAGCACAGATGGACAAAATGGTCACCTAGGTGATATACTGACAGGTATGATTTAGTTTGAAGAACATGCATTAGTCTATACAATAGCTCAGTGGCAACATCCATTCCTTGACCAGCTAAATAGCAATAAAACACATATAAAATTTTAGTTTCTTAAAACTACAAGTTTAATTCTGTGTATCTTCTAATTTTAAATGTATGCCTTTCATACACTGGGGTAAGAGTGGCATTATGTACTTCCACACTTAAAGCCTCCAGAGCAAATAATAAACAAATATATACACAACAAAACCAAGTAACAAGAAAAAAAAAAAGGGGGAGGAGAGGCTTCCCTGAGTGGTAACTCCAGTCTGAAGTATACTGTGGACTTAGGTATTAATTTTACTTTAGAAGGTTGCCAGGGCCAGGGACAGCAGTAGAAAACTCTACAATAAATAGACAAGATTAGATTAGAAAAAGTGCCTTTCATCCCAGACTCAATTAAAGGCAAGATAATTTAGAAACATATTTTACCACACCTGATTGGTCATTCTCTTCCAACTAACATTGAATGAAGAGAACCACCCATTATTCTCCCTGAGGAATCAACCTAAGGGAAATTCCTTAATAATGCTCTGGATGCAGCTGCAACAAGGAGACAGCCTAGTTCTAGAATGCAAGAGCTGTAGTAGTCCTCTGATTTGTATCAAACCATATAAGAATGAACAGTTATATTCACACACAATGATAAAAAGCAAAAGCACATTCTTTTTCCTCTTTTTTTTATCTTTGAGCAGTGAAACTTTCTTGCTTCAGTTTGTAAGCAACAGCACTGAACTGTAACCAGGACAATATAATTTACTCAATAAAGAACTTAATTATTTCTGAGCACATGAGTCCTCCTAATTTGACTTTAGAATTCAGCCAAGCAGGAATGATGTGTCCAACTTCTCAGCACAATGTTAACAATTTCTTATGTTGAATTAATAGCAATGAAACATGCCTGTTTCTAGCAGCTGTTGGGAGCAGCAGGGTTCCTACAGCCTGCATAAAGAGAGGCTGCCACCTCCCCAAATAGAAGCATTCAGACAAACAATGCACACCCGCATTCTGTCTACATTACTCTGGTCTTATGTTAACAGTGATTAATCACATTGTTGATTGGTATTCAACAGCTCACTGTTCTATACATGCGCACAGGTAAGATTGCTAAGCCACTCATTAAATTGACAGGGGAAAGGTACTGGATGGTGATCCCTGAAGAATTATCATTAGCAATCTGGGAACTTTTCAGTACTCTGTAATAGCTAAACTGATATCAGATTCCAGAACACCCTGAAGTTCAAACAGGGCATACACTTTTACACTCACCTACTAAGGATTGTGCTTGAATAGCACAATATTTTGTTAGAACTACAATATGGCAAAAAAGGACACCTGACTATATAGCTTCCTACACTGTTTGCTTGTAAAATGTTCTACTACATTGGCTAAATCATAATAGAACCCACATTTGAATAGAAGGCTTGGCTGAATAGTTTGCAACAGGTAAAATCTAGACAAATGTAACCTCCTCTTCTGTTTTTCTGCACAAAGGTCACTGACTTTACTACTCAAACCTGCTCACCAAATAGTTTCTTTTGGTAACTGTTAGGCTGCAGTTTGTGATTAGTGTGTTGCAAGTGTTTGAAGCTGAAATGTTTTGAATGGAAACAAACAACATCCCCTTCCTAGTTCCAGAATTGACTGTAGTGGAACTCTTAAAATCCGAAATAGCTATAGTGCACTTATCTAGTAAACCAATACATTTGACTTTTGATAACTACAAAATCTAGTCCATGTATAAAACATGACAGAGGTCATCTCATCAAGATTTTGCTCTAAGTTATTCAACAGTAACAAAACAGACAATTCTAAAAGCATCTGCTACCTACCCACATACCCTTGTGGATTTTGGTCTCTGTAACTCTTGACAGCTGTTTAAGTCATTACTGTATCCTCATCAATATAATCAGTACCCTAAGGCTGCCCTACCTCTCAAATTCACAATCTGCAATTCCATTCTCTTCAGTGCTTTGGGGCATATCAGCAGCTCAAGCTTTTCTGCTTTGATGTGCATGTTCTGTAGCACTGACCCCAAAATATACAGGTCTAATGAATTGGCTTTAATGGTTTTCTTACCCACTTAAATGTTTTTGTTTTAATTGGTTATACTACCCTGTGTCCTGAACTACATTGAAAAGTTCACAGTATAGATGCTAATGGTCCCTTTCTAATTACTGCATAATGAACAAAGGTCTGACAGAGCAATTTCAGAGGTTAGACTCTACAATTAGTAATCCTCTTTGTGTTTAATAAAAAAACCCTCCACCTACAGTCTTACACACTTAATGTAACAGAAGTAATCTGCACCCAAAAGGAGGTAATTTTAAAACACCTGAACCTGTTTTAAATGTCTGCATAAATATTTCTGGATTCAACGAATACATGTTTTTTCTTATCCCTCTTTATCTACTTGCAACCAGCTGCAAGCTCAACTCCTCACATTGTCCTCTATGTGCACTTAACTTCCATGGTTCACCTCTCAGGGGGTGGAATTTAACTGAATTACCCTCTTTGTTTGCAACTAGGGACATCTAATAAAAAGGAGTTGGGTTCATATCATCTATTGGGTATTAAGCATGCAGACTTCCATCAAGAGAAAGACAACCAGAAAACAGTACATTATTTGAGAGGATTCTAATTTCTTCTCTATATTAAATTATTTTTTTCCTAAACTTTCCCACCATTGCAACTCTTTCAATGCTCGCAAAAAAATTATCTCTAATGAAGATTGAGAGTCAGATAGCTGATCATGGTTGCTTGCTCTGAACCGTATGACCTGGCACGAGGTTAAAACACCAAACAACAATCTATAGTTCATTGCTACCACAATGGATCTGCAATTGTGGTAGTATGGATGGAAAAGTTTAGGATAAAATGCAATTGAAATCAATAGTTCATGAATCAGACCTGAGGAAGTTCATATTGCAGACCAGAAGTATAATATTAATGTCATGCTCTCAGACCCCTCACATTTCTTACAGTTACAGCCTAATACTTTAGAAGAAGCTAGAAGACTATTTATCCAACTCTCAAGTATAAACTACATACAGTATAATCACAATACCCGATGTTAAAATCTAAGTATACAAGCATAAGGTATTCAGGAAATTAAAGCTAAGGTTCAATGAGCAAAATTAATTTTGTCATATCTGTGCATACATGATGGTACTATCACCAGTTACACAACTGGATACTATTTCTCAGATATGCAGTCTAATGTCATACTTTTATTACTTCAAACATAGATACACATCTTGTTCAATTTGGTTAAGAAGCCAATGTTTAGAATAGCAAACCAGGTATATTAATGTTAACTTTTAAAACAAACATGTCATAAGTTTCTGCTCTTACTGATGATTAACTAGATAATCAGGATTTAGGAGATACAAACTTTAAAAATATATGTTAACTGTATATTTTCTCTTCTCCTTTCAAAAAATCAACACCAAAAACTGTATTAGCTGTTTGCGGATCTGTTCAGTTAAAATTTCTAGATGTTTTAAATGAAAGAGAGGGAATAGGGAAGAAAACCAAAAAGTGGAATCCAAACTGATTCCATCTAGCAAAATTAACCGTAATTTACTTTATAGAAGAAAATAATGTTGCATGAAGCAAAAGAGCACACAATAGTTATTGAACCTGCAGGATATTACCTACCTAGAGTATAGCCGGTGGACTTGGCTTTGAATTATTTATTGTATCTTGTGGTACTTGTTTGAACCAGCTTTAAAATCACTTTCTCTTTCCTATGATCTAAATAATTCAAATGCTAGAACCACTTTCATCTCCAGTGAAGTCACAGATTACTAAACTACTATAACAGGTAGGGGAGGGAAAAATGGTATCTGACCTGAATTTTATTTTTCCTAAAGTTAGAAAAAAATCTTACTATATTTGGATTTTTGTCATAACAAAGAGAGTAATTTACACTAGTGATATGTCATAGTCAGTCAATATGAATATTTACAATCTGCCTTTTGGAAAGAAATATGTATGAAGACCCTCCCTCTAATGTGGTCCTATCAAGAAGCAGTGCCAAGCTTGATCTGACCCAGCATCACACCTACCCTTGCAGTAGAGGAAATTCAAAATACATAGCTCTCAAGGGTCCCTTCCCTTCTTTCCCCACACTGATTATTTGGTAGCACAACAATACTGGAGATATCCTAATAGGGACTTCCTTTGGTCAGAGACATACCAGAGTACTTGAGAGCCCTGGGCAGTGTTAGTGGCTACACTTTTGCTGGCACCATGAAGCAATGCCTGAAGGATAGGTGCTGCTCTTTTTGCACCCTCCCCCATCACTCCCCACAAGAATCAGTACCCAGGGTTGGTGCCTGGAAATGCCCTAGTAGGGACTTCCTTTGAGCCCCCCAGGTCGTGTCAGTGATGCCCTAGTCACCCATCCTCATTATGCTACTGCCCTAGGTATAACAGGTCACGGAAATGAGCTTTCCTTCTTACTTCCTATATTAGTTACAAAAGGTAAAAAGTGCTTATTATTCATTATAAGAATCTGGCACTGATTATTAAGAATTGCATTCCTAAATGTTAATTTGCCCAACAGAAAATGGTCAATTCTTTCACTGAAAAAAAGAAAAAATGAAACCCAGAAGCAAACAGTCAGAAACCTGTTCCTTATAACAGCTATATATGATGGAGTTCAGAGCTGCTTGTTCACTGAGTTGTACAGTGAAGAAGACTACAGTTCATTCACCTCCTTCAAAAACATTTTAAGTTGCAGTTCTAGTGGATAGGCTTTGATTTCTGTTGAAACACAATAAACTAATATCAGTGAGGCAGCAAGTGAGGAATGAACATTACCAGAGAAACAACTATAGCTTTGAATAATATATAACAGATGTGTATGTGGAGAAAGAAACACATTCCAAGAATGCACTCATCATACTCTATCTATTGAATATTTTTGCTTTAGAATGCTTGTCACTATTTAACTACTTTTTAATGCTGCCTTCCTAATGACAGTCATCAGATAACAGGCAGAAAATAAACCCTGGCTTCTTAAAACTTGAATACTATTTGGCAAGTGAGATTGAACAATTAGGTTGTCATATTATAGGAATACAGGACACTAAGAGACACTAATTTCTTAGCATCCTAATAAGTTTTAGCCATGAAGCAAGCTGAACAAAAATGCATTATCCCTGAAGAGATAACTATCTAAACTGAACACAAATAAGGGTAGACAAGAGCAGCAAGGATACTGGACAAGGATACTGGACAAGGGGTTACAGAAATAAATGCAGATATTTGTGGAAGGCCTTACTCCAAACCCCACAGAAATCAAGGATGGTCTTCCCATGGATGATGGTGGTCTTCCCAGTTGTTAATGTTGGTTACTCTATGAAAGAATCTGGCTTGTAAACTTTGTACAATGAATGGAAAGATGAGAACAGCCCAGCCTAGACGGACAACGAGCAGAAAAAATACCCAGGTAAGCAACAGGGGCCCAGGCAGTACTGAGATCAGGGGGGCAGTGCACACATCTTCAGGAGGTGTCAAATGCCTCTACAGAAATGCTCATAGTATGGGGAACAAGCAGGAGGAACTTACCCCTCCTGCTAGCTGACACCAACCCAGACATAGCGGGGCTCACAGAAACGTGGTGGGACACAACGCACGACTGGGCGGTGAATATCAAGGGCTATAGGCTGTACAGGAGGGATAGGACAGGGAGGAAAGGTGGGGATGTGGCACTGTACATCAAGGAGGAATACACATCCTCAACAAGTAGCACAAGGTCAGAGGAGGGGCACGCTGAACTGCTCTGGGTTAGAATACAAGGAAGTTGAGGGGAAAGGGACTTAACAGTGGGGGTCTACTACAGACCACCCAACCAAGGGGAAGATCTAGACTGGGAATTCATAAGTCAGTTCACCGAGGTAATTAGGTCAAAGGACGTGGTCATCATGGGTGAACTGAACTTTCCAGACATCTGCTGGGAAGAGCAGTCAGCCAGGTCTGACTGCTCCCATAGGTTCCTAGCCAAGATACAGGACCTCGATCTATCCCAGGAGGTGCACAGCCCCACCAGGGGAGACACCTTGTTGAACCTGGTCCTGGCCATGGGCAATGACCTGGTGAGGGGTCAGTGGGTGCTCGAACACCTGGGCGACAGCGATCATCACCGGCTGGAATTCACCATTCAGTGCAAGGTGGTAAAGGCCTGCAGCAAGGCACCAGCCCTGGACTTCAAAAGGGCGGACTTAAATGAGGTAAGGAAAATAGGGAGGCATTGAGGTCCCAGAGGGGAGAGGAGTCAGGTGTCCAAGAAAAGTGGTCGTTCCTTAAGGAGACGATCCTCCAAGCCCAAAGGGAGGTAATAACAACATGGATAAAAGGGGGCAAGAGGGCGCAAAAGCCCCCTTTACTCACCAAAGGCATATGGAAATGTCTCCTAGCCAAAAAGGAGGCGTATACCCAAAGGAAGGGAGTGGCCACCACCAGGGAGGACTATACCTCGGTTGCTCGGGGCTGTAGGGGGGCGGTCAGGAAGGACAAGGCGGAGATGGAACTGGGACTAGCTACCTGGATCAAAGACAATAAGAAGTTATTTTTAAATACAGAGGGGGTAAAAAGAAGGTACTGGGTAACGTGGGGCCTCTGCAAGACACGCTAGGAAATCTGGTCATCACATCAGATGACAAAGCTAACCTATTTAACAATTTCTTTGCCTCCATTTTCCTGAGCAGGGATAGGGTCACCCCCCCACCGGAACCCCCATGGGCCCCAGGGGAGGTGCACCCAGGCCTAGGGCCAGTGAGGATCTAGTCAGGGAACTGCTGGAGGGACTGAACGTATTTAAATCAGATGGTCCTGACGACCTCCACCCCAGAGTGCTGAGGGAATTAGCAGAGGTCATAGTGGGACCCCTGGCATGGCTTTATGAGCACTCGTGGTGCTCTGGTGTGGTGCCAGAGGACTGGAAAAGGGCCAATGTGGTTCCCATTTTCAAAAAAGGGAGGAAGGAAGACCCAGGAAACTATAGGCCAGTTAGCCTTACCTTGATCCTGGGTAAGCTTTTTGAGAGAATTATGCTGGTGCATGTCCATGAGGGGCCAGCAGGGGAGATTATGCTTAGGGGCAACCAGCATGGGTTCATTAGAGGCAGGTCCTGTCAGACCAACCTGGTGGCCTTCTATGACCAGGTCACAAAATCCTTAGATGCAGGGGTAGCAGTGGACGTAGTCTTTCTGGACTTTAGGAAG
>NW_005842565.1:696825-709963 GCF_000455745.1 Alligator sinensis | reverse complement strand
AATAGGCTGCAATTGGACCTAGACAGGTTACAGGGGTGGGCGGATGAGAACAGGATGGGTTTCAACACTGACAAGTGCAAGGTACTTCACCTGGGAAGGAGGAACCAGCAGCAGACCTTCAGGCTGGGGAACTCCCTTCTCGTCAGTACAGAGGCAGAAAAGGATCTTGGAGTCATTATTGATGCCAAATTGAACATGGGTCGACAGTGTGGGGACGTGGTAAGGAAGGCCAAATGTACCTTGTCATGCATCCACAGATGCATCTCAAGCAGATCCAAGGAGGTCCAAGGAGGTGACACTGGTCAGGCCGCAGTTGGAGTACTGCATCCAGTTCTGGGTGCCGCACTTTAGGAGGGATGTAGACAACATGGAGAGGGTCCAGAGGAGGGCCACTCGCAAAGTCAGGGGTCAGCAGGGCAGGCCCTACGAGGAGAGGCTACGGGACCTGAACCTGTTCAGCCTCCACAAGAGGAGGCTGAGGGGGGATCTAGTGGCCATTTACAAACTAGTCAGAGGGGACCAGCAGGCATTGGGGGAGTCCCTGTTTCCCCGAGCACTACCAGGAGTGACTAGAAATAACGGCCACAAGCTGGCAGAGGGTAGATTCAGACTAGACATCAGGAGGCGCTACTTCACTGTCAGGGTGGCTAGGATCTGGAACCAGCTTCCAAGAGAAGTGGTGCTGGCTCCTACCCTGGGGATCTTTAAGAGGAGGCTAGATGAACACCTTGCTGGGGTTGTTTGACCCCAGGTACTCTTTCCTGCCATGGCATGAGGTCGGACTTGATGATCTGCTCAGGTCCCTTCCAACCCTACCAACTATGGAACTATGAAGCAGCAGCAGCCATACTTTCTTAGAACTTCAGAGTGTGTTCAGTTCCTCTTTATTCCTTCTAAATTGTTCAAACTTTACCATCTCCTCTGTTGCAGTCTATGACACTAAGGAACCTTTTCATGGGATCCACAGAGCTTTCAAGGAGGGAAAATGACATGGAAGTAGCTAATGGACAGAAAAAGTTTTTCATCTCCAGTCCACATGTAAAATAAATATATTTATATATTTATAACTACTGTATCCCTTCTATATGAATATCTGACACAAAGCTAACTGACATTTGCAGTAAGGTAATATTCAACATGACAAATATAAATAAAAGCTAATGACCCTAAGTCAGGGGTGAACAATTATTTTGGTTGAAGGGCTGCTTAACAAGTTTTGGTGAGCTGAAGAGCCACATGGGTGACCCCACCCCTGGACAGGTACCCTTCCCCCTGGCCAAAAATAATCCTGGCCCCTAACTCACCCCTTGCCGCCTGGACCTTTGCCACTGGAAATTCGTCCCCTTGCCCCCAGAAGTCCTCCTTTTGGGAAGTGGGGGTTACTAACATGGAACC
The DNA here is from genome assembly GCF_000455745.1 of Alligator sinensis. Classification (NCBI taxonomy): domain Eukaryota; kingdom Metazoa; phylum Chordata; order Crocodylia; family Alligatoridae; genus Alligator; species Alligator sinensis. Next base: position 708,568 of record NW_005842565.1, on the reverse strand, counting down.
AGAAAATAAAAATTATATACTAAAAATCAAACATCTATTACAACATACATTAACTTAATATCAAATAATATTTTTGGCCTGATTTATGTGTTTGTGTATTGTATATAGAGGTGATTGCACAATAGATCAAAATAAAGTCTTACTCTTGTGTGTGGTCTGTGTGGGGATGTGTATGTGATGGGGTGTTGGTGTGTGTAGGGGGTGTGGCGGGGTGTATGGGGTATGGGGGAGGGTGTGAGTGTATGGTATGTGTGAGCCCCTTCCACACACCCCTCCTATCCATGGCGGCAGCAGCAGGTGGCAGTCTTTCAGGATGTTCATGGCCCATAGCAGGTAGAGCTCCCTGGCAGTGCTCAGCTTTGGCCCAGTCCAGGAGCTGCACGTGGCAGCAGAGAGCAAGGTGGGGCTTGGCCCCATGCAAAGTGCAGCAGGGGCAGCTGCAGGCTGGGCCAGATACAATTAATTTGTGGGTGCCTGCCTGTGGGCCAGATGAAATCACTTGGTGGGCTGTATTTACTTAGGTCCCTGCCCTAAGTAAATAGGTAACTCCATGAACCAATCAATTTACCTGTAGGGTATGATATTACTAACTGAAACTGAATACACACAAGACAGAGGTGATGATAGTGGGCAGAAAGCTTAACTTGTGGGGCAGGGGGATTGGGACACCTATTATTGATGGGGTTCTGCCTCCTCTTGTCATTCAGATTCCAGTCTGGGGATACACCTAGATCCTCTACTGCATTTGGGTCTTCAGGTAGTGGCAGTAGCTAAAGTGCCTTTTACCAATTCCATCCAGTGAAAAGGATATGACCCTTTCTTTCAGATTCACCACCATCCATGGACAGCATCATCCATGTTTTCATCACCTTGATGTTGGACTACTATGATGTGCTGCCCTTGCCCATTCAGAAACTGCAGCTGCTGCAGAACACAGAAGCCTGCCATCTGATGGGGGTAGGTCACCGGAAGTATATGACTTCAGTGCTCCAGAATGGCTTTCTGGATGTAATTCAAAGTGCTAGTTTTGACCTATGAGGCCTTAAACAAAAGTCGGGACTCTACATACCTAAGAGAACACCTTCTTTGTTGTGTCTCACTGTAATTGCTAAGGTAAACTGGGAGCAACCTTATGCAAGAATCATAAATAAGCCAGACCTGCTTGGCAAAAGTGTGTGGGAGGTCATTACCAGTAGTTACCCCTCAACACTAACTCCCTCCCTTATGGGTGCCTCTAGACCCAAAGCCCAGACATCTTTCAAAAGAACTGTACAGCCATCCTATCTGGGCAAGCATTTAGCAAAAAAGCTGAGCTAGGATATTTAGTGAGCTTTTGTTTTATGTTTTCTCCTGTGTACAGGTATTTTTTCCTGTTTTGTAAGTTATTTTGTTCTCTTGTTGTAAGCCACCCTGAGCTTCTGCTGGGAAAAGCAGCATCTAAAATCAACCAAATACATAAGTAAATCGTTTGATTTGTATTAAGATTCATATTTTTGTAGAGCTTTTAAGCCATTAGAAAGTGAAACATTGATTAATCATAATTGAGTGTGCAGGACGATTAGAAATTCTGAACTCCAGGGAGACGTCACTTTTCTTTGTCCCCGTCTGTTCAATTTCTTTCATCATCTACAAATGGCATTATTGGTTTTGTGACTATATACATTGTAGTGATAATTATAACAGACATTCACAAAAAGACACTGAAGCATCTGGCTGTTAGCACACACTAGGCCATTATTACTATGTAAAAGTGGCTTCCTTAAGACTTAGAAGTGCTAAAACTCAAAGAAGAATTACTGGTGGGGCCCATGCCAAGGACATAAAATGCACTATAGTCATAGGAACCAAGAGGAGTCCTCTTCAATTGCTTTCAACTTCTGTAATTTTTTTCTTCCCCTCTAACAAATCTAGGAAAAGGAAAGCACTCCTTCATATCCAAGCTTCTCCTTCATGTCTATTTTATTACAACCTAAATTAAAATATAAATTAAAGTCTTCAAAGTATTTAATAAAGTAAAATAATAATCCTGAATGTGTACAAAACAATTTACATGTAACACTGATTTCCCCATTTTGTGAAATTAAATCAATGATAATTCTGCTTTAGTAAGTAATAAGTTAAACTTTGAATAAATGTTTTAAAATACCAGAAGTATGCACAATCTCACTTGGTACATATTTACATTTAATTTTCATGCTTAAAGGACTTGCATTTCTACTCTCCATGCTGTACTTTAATACAAGCTCTGGGTAAAGAACATCATCTTCATTAAGTATCAACCAGCAATCAAACAAACAAGAATATTTCAAAGTGGTATTCCCACCCTGCAGGGTTCCAGTAAAGGAAATAATAAAGTGAAATATGAAAAATAAGATTGCTCTTCAAGAGGAACAGATCTAATTAAAAGGAGGACCTAACATCTTCATGGATTAATTGGGAACCAACTGAGATAATTAGACCTTTGGGAGTTAGATTACACCCATCATAAACTGCTTTTTTCACAACTACAGGTTAAGTGCTTAAAGCACTTAATTGGGGGTGGCTCTATAAGAAAAGTGAAACTTGTACAGAAGAATTAATATTGAGTAAGGCAATATCCTGAAGTACTTTGGGATCATTAAAAGCCACATTGTCCCCCCTCAGCACAAGTATGTGGGATTCTTGGAGCCAAGTTGATGTCTGTGGTTACATATGTACCAAAAAAAGAAGCCCACTTGCCCTCCTTAAGTTTGACCTATAGACCACATATAGTTATTCTCTACATTAGCAGTTTAAATACAGTCTCACACACTGTAATTACACTTTATGTGAGCTGATACTTTAACTGTGGAGTAATATCTTTTCACATCCTCCCATATATATCTCAAGGCAGTCACCAAAATCAAAATTGGCTATTTCACCAGAAATCTATACTGAATCTAATGAACATAAAATATTAAGGGTAATCATAATCTGGAGACCTGATTAACTACTGTAAATAACAATGACTTCTCATAATTGCTCAGTGGTCAAATTTCAGTTGTATCATTTAAAAAAAAAAATGATTTAGGATTATGATACAAGTGGTTTAGAAGACCTTGACATGTGATTGATGGACTGTAATTGTATGTCCATTAGACCATGTGGTAAAGTACTATAGAACAACTTTATTCATATCGAATACTTGATATATAGACATACTCCGACTTGCTATTATAATCACTCCTTTGTATTAGAAAAGCTCCAGCAGGAGGAAAAGAAATCACACATACGCTTCTAAAACTGTTGTCATGATCTTTGCAAAGTGATAAAGTTCAAGGCAAAGTTAAAGTTTATTTCGTTTACAGCCACAAATCTTATTTAAATGCAAAACAACTGCTGTCAATACTGTTTCTTCCTCCCCCTCCTCCCCTTAAGATTAGATGCAAATAATTTGTTGTTTGAAATGCGTGTCTAAAAATACTATGGGCTAGAGGGGCCTGTTTCACTGCAATGTTACCCCAATTTCATGCCAATGTGAGCCCACTGAAGTGAACAGCTACACTATCTAAGAATGAAAGAATGTGAATCATTCCTAAAGCTCCAATCCAGAAACAAATTAAAACTGATTTATGGCAATAGGATGTAAGTGAATGTTTAAAATGTTTTCCTAAATTGGGATGCATTCTTAAATCAGGGTCGAAATCAGTTGTGTTCAATGTTTTGCCTGCACAGGCTAGATGAATGGTACAGGGCTGGTCTGCAGGCCAGATGAGATCCTACAGCACCTCTGCATGGAGATTATGTCCTGCACTGCCCTGAGTGTCTGATCTAGTGCACAGAGGGTTTGAGCACCCCTATAGGTGGATCTAGAATTTTGAAAAGGGCGGTGTAGATAGTGAGGTGCGTCATCACATATAAAATAACACATGTTTCTCTCCAGTTGAAACAAACTAGAAGCTTTACTAATATGCAAGGGGCCTACAGCTGTATTATTCAGTTTAAGATTGAAGCAAAAATAAATATAACTTCAATGGGTTAAAATACAATCTGTGGGGCGGTGAAATAGGAGCTTCATTACCAGGAACACCTAACAGCCAGCAAAATTGCAGAATAAAGGATAGATTGATTGGTGGAACATCAGGATCATTAAAAAGAAGAAGGGGTGGTTAACACCTGTACAATGAAAAGTGTAGAAGAGATCAGGCAGATTATAATAACCCAGGAAATTAATTGCCTCCCTTAGCACTACCTCATCAGATATGCTGGTGCCACTACTAGGCAATTGGCTTTAAACTTGGCGTGAAGCAGAAATCAAGGGGAGATGCAAGTGCACCAGTGCACTCCTCTGGATCTGCCCCTCAGCACCCATGGTCCAAATCTTCAACTACATACTTAATTTCTTTCAAAAAAGTGTAGAGAATTAATGTATGGAGTGAAAATACAGAGAAGATGCACCTGAAACTTCACATTCTTTCTGGGCACATCTATACATGCATTAATGCACCTTTGCTACTGCGCACTAAGTTTAGTACTTTAAATATGAGGTACTACATAAATGTGCAGTAGTTGGCACTAATGCACAGTAGCAAAGGCACACCATCTTTTTGTGACACTTAATGCACAGTATACTAATTCTACTGCGCATTAGCATGGTTTTTGCCATGACGTGCTAATGCGCAGTACAATTAGTCTACTGCACATTGTCTCATGTAGATGTGTCTTCTGTGTAGGCATCATTTTCATAATTACTGAAGACATCAGTCTTAGTCAATAAACTGATGTTGTGGAGGTGGATTTATTCCAGGATTTCAGTTTACAGTGTAAGAATAAACAGTTGTTTATTTCTGGCAGCTGATCTAAAACTTGATACAGATAAGCAAACACTCAATGGCTGACTAGTTCTATTGGAAACCCTATCCTCCACTGTATTCTCCCGTGTCTCTCCAACTTCTCGTGGGATCACAAAAAAAACCCTCTCACCCCCCACCCCCACCAAAGTATTTATGAAAGTACTTCTTAGGATCCAGGATTGTTAGTTTCTTCTTACTACTTCTATATGTCTTCTGGATGCTGTCACTAATGATAGCACAATAGCAATCAGCAGGACTTCCCCAAAATACTGTTACATTAATGAGTTTGGATCAGCTGTTGAAACAGAGTTGAGTAAAAGAGACGGTTGACTGATAAAGATATAGGGGGGAAAAAAAAATTTAATTCTTTACATTCAGTTGATTAGAAAAAGAATGCCTGAAACTGTTTTTCATTCACCTTGATTAGACATTATACTGAATAAAATAGGCTGTACATAAAATGTCTTATTTCTCTCTCCCCTAGAAACACTGGACCAAGTTCTTCTCTTTGTTATACAATGTAACCATATTGACAGCGTATTATGACAGTGTTACTTATTAACAAATTTGTCGCCATCATGCTAAAGTCCATGTTATTCTTAATGAAAAGCTGTTCACACAACTGTTCTATCTTTCTAAGTCATCCTCTATGAGGTTCTGAGACAAACTCCAATAGGGTTGCTTATCCTTTAAACTGACTAGAATTAAAATTTTGGCACAAAAAGGTAACAGATTTACATATGACATTGCTTAAATTAATTTGTTTCTATTGTCTACTGTATAATACTTCCCTGGAGCACTTTAGTCATACAAACCTCATGGAATGAGAACGATCTCTTTCTATTACAGGAGCCAGCATATGAATCACCAGGCATTTATCTGACTTTGTGGAAAGATAACTTATAATAATATTGACTAGGTTACCCTTTAGTGATTCACTGTCTGCACTTGTAACAAGGTGAAGATGACATACCTGAAGCAGATGGTTCATGACTATGCAAAAAAGAAAAGGTGTATCTGGGAAGACTTTCAGGGGAGGGGGATACAGCTATTTTTTTCCCCTGAACATTATTAAATGTTATCCTTAAAAAAAGTCATCAGTAAATTTTAAAATATGTTGAATTTAATAAACTAAGAATACAGAATTGGACAGACTAAAGTTGGAACTCCTAACACAGTCACTGGATTTTAGAAATATTTTGGTGACACTTGTTCTATATAGGAAACAGCTGTATTTATCATGTTTAAGTCAGGCACCAACACTTGGGCTTTGTTTAACCCCAGGGCTATATCATAAATCCCTTGAGGGGATTCACAATACACTAAGTGACGTATTGTTATTATCACCATAAGCACTAAAGTGAGCCATATTCAACAAAACAGTACTCAGTGGGCAACAACTCTATGGTGTATAATTACACTTGACTTTCCCATCACAGTATTCAATATGTTTTCATATTTACAAAAATTCACACAGGGACATTTGTTTTAACATTTAAATGATTCTATACCATGGCTGTTTGAATAAATCCCACCTAAACTATTTCCTTTTTTTTTCTCCTGCTATGAGCAGCTTGCTGGTTTCTTGTCCTTCCTTGAATGAATCGGGATATTATTTTCTGCGTATATGACACTGCAATCCTCCATAATTATCAGCTGCTATCTACAGTATAATTAAGGTCTTGTTATTCTGTTGATTACTGTAAATGGCTTGACAAAATGCAAGAGACTATTCAGCAAAACCCTGTGCTGCTCCAATTTATGAATTATGACAGTTTACACAGCATTGTTGGCAACTATAACTTAGCAAATCATGCCATTTTTCTCAACTAATGACATAACAAGGAGCAACGGTCTCAAGTTGCAGCAAGGGAAGGTTAGGTTAGATATTAGGAAGAATTTTCTCACTAAGAGGGTAGTAAACCACTGGAACAGGTTACCTAGAGAGGTGGTGGAAGCTCCATCCTTGGAGGTTTTCAAAACCCGGCTAGACAAAGCTTTGGCTGAAATGATCTAGTTGCGGACGGTCCTGCTTTGAGCAGGGGGCTGGAGTAGATGGCCTCCTGAGGTCCCTCCCAACCCTAACTTTCTATGGTTCTATGATAAGGCCAAATCCTGTTCTCAGCTAGACAGATATAAATTCAGAAAAAGCTCTCTTGACTGCTAAGCAATTGGACACTATGAAAATGAAAGTGTGAATCTGAGTAAGACCTCAGAATTTGTATTGGAATAGAAACGCAGAGTAGTCTTGTAGTTCAGAAAGCTGCAAATGTGCTTTTATAGAGGAAATTAAGACTCAAATACCACACTTGAATGAATACTTCTTGGTGTACTAGGAAAAAAAAAGTCTTATACAATGTTAGGTCTTCAGTGACAAATAATATCTCCTTGGTAAATTACAGTAGTGTAATCGGGGGCTGGGAGGAGGGAAGACTGCAACAAGGGAAGCAGCCCTGGGCACTACCTTGGAGTGGGAGTGCAAAAATAGCCTCTGCTGTACCTAGTTACTGACCATGTTACTGCTGCAGCTGGATACTGGTAGTGAGTGCAACCAGCAGTAAGGCAGCCACCACTGCCCCATCCACTGCTGGAAGCCCATCACTTGAAGCTGCCCTGTTATGTCTCTAGTAAATTATACATTCTATCATCTACTGAACCACTATAGGACTTTCTACCCACATCAGCATAATGAGCATCAAACAGGGGCGGGGAATTATTTCGAGTGGAGGGCAATTATTTTGACCCAATTTTGGCAAGCTGTCGAGGGCCGCATGGGTAGCCCTGCACCTTGACAGGTGCCCTGCCCCCTGGTCACCTTCTTGGGACCAATGTCCCAGGGCCAGCACCAGTGGGGCCCAGAGCAGGGCGCAGGCTGACAGGGGTCTGTGGAGCCGGGCTGGGCTGCACCAGCAGGGAGAGAGGGGAGCTGGCCAGGATCCACAGAGCCCCTGCCTCCTGGGACCCTGTATTCCTGCCGCCCTGCTCTGGGCCCCACTGGCACTGGCCTCAGTGGGGGTGGGTTACAAGCTGGTCCCGCCCCATGGCCGATGCCCTGCTCTGCAGCCACTTGCAGGCTCTGTGGGGCTGCCTGTGCCTGCTCAGGACAGCCCCACATGGGCTGCAAGTGGCTGCAGCAGGGAGCGCCGGTCATGGAGGGGCTGAGGGGCCGCTTTTCCCTGGGCTCCTTCCCTGCCCATGGTCCTCCCCCACCCACATACCTGGTTCCAGTGCTGGTGCAGCCACATGGTCCCAGACCAGAAGTCCCTGCTTAGGGGTGGAGCCACATGGTCCCAGGCCAGAAGCCCCTGTTCAGGCTTCCGGCTGGGGGGGGGGGGGGGGGTCCTGCTGTTGTGGTAGCCCACCAGGCTTCCCCTGGGTCCTACTGCCCCTGGGTCCTGATATTTTTGAAGGAACCAGAGACAGATAAATATTAATATTCTAAACTTTTTAGGGGCCCCGTGGGCTGAATAGAATGGCCTCATGGGCCACATTTTGCCTACCCCTGATCTAATAGCATGTTAGCTTGTGTTTAAAGCACACAGAGGGTATGGGCACAAGTAAAACTCATCCTAGTTTAAATGTGGTTTGTACTTGAAAGGGACAGGCCTACAGCACTGATTTAGAGCCACCTAAAGTGGCTCAAAAGCGTACTTGGAAATCAGGTACTCTTTTGAACCAGTTCTCAGTGCAGCAGTTCAGCATTATGAGTGGACACTAAGACTATATCCAGACAAGTGTGGCCATGCAGTATGTGGCCCTGCAGACACGTCTGTGGCACCCCATACTGCCCATTCAGTTGTTCTCCATGCTGGAAGGGAGCAGCACAGAGGGGTTTTTTGACCCTTGGATATCCAGGGCTCAAAAAACTCAGAGAAAAAAAAAAGCAGAGCAGTGTATTCAGGGGCAGCATGCACTGCTCAAAAGCAGAACTAGGCCTCCCAGAGCCATGCTGTGGCTTCCATCCAGACTCCGCATGGAAGAATCACTACTGCTGTAGCCCTGGGAGGCCCCCAGGACCCCAGATAATGCTGCTGGGGCCAGCTCAGCGCTGGCCACAGCCTCCCCTACCCCACCCAGGGTAACTTGCCATGTGCCAGAGCCTGTGGGGCATGGTCGTTTCCTGGGAACAACTAGCAGTGGCAGAAGGTGCGCTGCTGCTAGTCATCCCTGGGGAACCAAACATCCACACCATGTGTGGGCATAGCCTAAGGGCACATCCACATATGCAGGCATGTGTGCTCGCAACAGCTCGAACAGCTCAGCACACATGCATGAACATACACTTTGCTGTGGGGCAAATTGTGCCACTTGGGGCAAACTGAACCTTCCCAGATCCTCTCAGATCTGCAGCCAGGGGGAGCTAGAGCCTAGCACCAGCACTTGTGGTGGCCCCAGCCATATAAGAAGCTGCCTGGCTGAGCATCTCAGGGTTACTTGCCCTCAGGAGCTTCTGAGGCCCAACCTGTTGGTATCTGGGGACATTAGTCCCTTGTGCAAGCTGGATGCCTGAAGCAGCCCTAATCTAGAGTGGCCCCTACACCCTCTACAGAAGTGTGGCAATGGGGGCTGCTGCCTGGCTATGACCTGTTGCCACCTGCAACAGCGTCTACCCCCTTGCACCTGTGGCCCCATGGCTGCGCACCTGCCAGACCCAGACAGACACCGCATAGCTGCCTGGGCTGTGGTATGAGCACTGTAGCAGAGCCACTTACGGTGTGACCTGTGACCATTGTGACCAGTTTCCAATGAGTGACATGTGGGAATGATTCAATTGCTACATGTGTTTGTGCCCAGTGCTACCAAATAAGATAGCGCACAATGGAGTGATGTAGATAACATCATATGCCTTCCTTTGACTCACCAGATGAAATGATCAGGTACCCACATACTGCTTTGAGAACTAGATGTGATATTTGGCAACACATTTAGAGCAAAGGTTTGAACTATAGTCTCTAGTTCCAAAGGAAGACTCTTACAGTGGGATCTTAATTTTATTTGCACAAATGGGAGTTTTCCAGCCATGTAAGTGCCATTTTTTGTGATTTTGTGGCAGTTTGGATGCCCACGCATCCCCACAGCTACTGAACACATAGAGTAGACTGTGTGTTGACCAGACAGGTATGCAGTTTTTTACATGAACATAAATCCCAAAATTATGATCTAGTTAAAAGAAGGGGGAATAAGGCCCTTCTGTGTTTTAACTCCGATAGAAAAATAGTAAGGACACTTGCTCAGGAAACACAAGTCCCTGGTTCTAGGCCTCCTTCACCCATAGGAGATGTGAACATCCAACTTCACAATTCCCCAGCACAATGTTTTAACTAGCAGGCCATTTAAAACTCATTTTGCTGTCATAATGTGCACCAATGAACAGTAAGCTTTCTGAAAATGTACTTCTAAAGTAGATCTATAGCACCAATAGAAAAGTATACATCAGACTCAGAACTGAGGCAAAAAAAAATTACTTTTCTTTTCAGTCACCCACTTAAAGTTGGTTAAAAAGAATAAGAAAAGATATAAAAATGTTCTCTGCATTGGATTCACCTTGCTGCCTTATGTATTTTGGAAATGGCACTAATACAAGAGCTCCATTCATGAAACAACTGCAAACACAAACTTTGCAGTCTTTCTAATTGGCTGTGCTTGTCACACATAATTTATCCTGGTTTGATTTTAAACTATTATTAAATACAAATGAATACACTAAAAGCTATTTTGTTCTATTAGCCTTGTGCATTCCATTCTACATTCAAGCCCTTACATCAACAACTGCTGCAGCAATACTGTTTCTTTCAGGGTAAAGGCAAAACATGGACTACATCCAATTTTTAATCAGCTGTACAGATGGGTTTATTTCACAAATGCACTAGACTGCACAGATGGAAGTTCCTGAATGCCTGACAAGGTGTTAAAACTGTTACTGAGATTACAAAGGAATAAAAAAGCAGCACTGGAAATTATAATTAGTAGGGACTCTGTCTCTTAAGGGTTTATTAGTTCACAACTTCAATTTCATCCTCGGTGTGTAGAAAACAGTTTGCAAGAGGGGAAAAAGGTAAACACATATCAAATTAAGTATGAAAACTGTTCTGCCTACAGTAAGAACATATGTAATCTTGCAAGTCAGTAAGTCATTATTTGACTTGATATAATATCCATTGAAACCAGGCACAGCATGACACAATAGCTTCAGAAATCCAGTGGTGAAATAAGTAGTGGTACATTTAGCAGTAATTACAAAAGAAAGATCTTACAAAATTAGTTTTCCCTGTATTCAGTATCAACACTGAATACATAACCAGAGAAGGAAGCTTGGTTTTACTGACATTACTTTGTATAATGGCTTTCTATTTTTTAAGGTTATTTTGTTACTGAGCAATTTTACTATAAACCATGAGATTTTTAGGTTTTAAAATTTAACTAAATGTTTATACCTGATTCCACAGGTAATTCAACATGGTTTTAAATGTCATAAGGTATATTTTGAAAGTGATATGCAGTAATAACAAAGTTTTAAACATGCCTGGTCATTATAGATTTTATAGCCCTACTTGCAGAAACACAAAGGAAACACGAAAGGCCATGCCAGAAGACCTCTTCCTTCTTCTCCCCATCTTTGATATAATTAGTAGGGCTGTGTGAAGCTTCAGTTGCTGATTCGATTCGGCAGAGATTCAGCCCGATTTGGCGGCCGAATCTCCGAATCTGAATTGAATCAGGAGACCCTTTAATCTCTCTGAATAGAATCGGAACCCTCCAAATAAATTCGGAGAGATTCGGACAGATTTGATGATTCAGACATAGACACAGCTTTAAATGTTTTTCTACATACCTCAAGGTACCAGCTGGCTCGTGAATGCTGAGATGGTAGGGCAGACTGAGTGTCCCATGGGAGTGGGGGGGGGGGGGGGGGCCACCCCGCCGCCTCTGGG
>NW_005842565.1:668497-696794 GCF_000455745.1 Alligator sinensis | reverse complement strand
CAGACCCGGAAGTGGACCAGAAGCACTTCCAGTCCACTTCCAGGTCTGCTGGGAAGCGTGCAAGGAACACCCCGCCCCCCCCACCCAGCTCACCAGCTTGGCAACTGGCACCTCCTGGGTCTGGGGGGTGGGGCACTCAGGGTCCCCCTGTGGGCAATTGCCAAGCTGGGAGGGCACAAGGGGGAGTCCCCCATGAACTCAGTGGTGGACCCAGATCTGTCCACTTCCGGGTCTGCCACTGAGCACACGGGGGGCCCCCGCGCTCCTGTGGGATGCTCCATCCACCCCACTATCTCAGTGCTCATGAACCATGCCTGGTACCTCAAGGCATGTAGAAAAAACATTTAAAGCTGTGTTTATGGCTGAATCACTGATTCTCTGAATCAGCATTGAATCTTCAGATTCGGATTCAGCCGAATCAAATCGGGACAGTGATCCAAATCAACAAATTGAATCACTGTCTCCAATTTGGGCTGAATCCAAATAAAAAATGGCCCATTTTACACACCCCTAATAATTAGTTTAGGAAGGAACAGAGAGTAATGCATTGGCAGATTATGTAACTGTACCAATTCAAAAGGATGCCTAAGGATAGTGATGCTGGCAGTAATCCAACTTGTGAGTTTTAGTCCTGGCTGCAAACTAGCAGTGTGAATTATATGTATGTTGTAGATAAATATTTCACTACTGAAAACACTGATTAGTTTATGGTGTTAGTCCCTAATATTGTGGGTTTAGATCAGCTATGCGTCTGAATGTTCCCATTAACTATGTTTGTCTACCTTGTGAATTATTTTCCTGAATTTTTATATAAAATTGCTAGTGCTGATAATATAAACACCCATTATACCTCATTCCAGATGGAAATTTGAACAGTCAGCTTTCATTGATAGTAGTTACTATTGAAATCAAGGGGCCATAATTAGCTATTTGGCTCTACCCCCTTTGAGAGCTATGCTCTTTTCAAGTGTTACAGTGGTCCCATAAACCAACTTTAGGACAACTGAAACAGAGTAAAGTTAATCTCATGTACCAGAGGATGTGAACCAGTGACTTTATACAGATTTTTTTGTTTACTTTTTTCTCCTTAATTTATGACTTGCACTTGTGTAGTACTAAGTGTTCTCATGTCCCAGTTCATTGATAGGAGCTGGGGGCATTCAATATTTCTCTTGCAGTACTCCAAATGAAAGATCCAAGGAACAAACTGTCTGTGAAGTGTTTAACCTAGTATTATTCATATATAAATACACACACATTTGTGTATATGTATGTGTTAGAAACACAATGACACCTAACACAATATTGATCCATCATTAGAATTATCAATATTAATGTCAAAAATACAAAAAATGTTCAGTGAATGTTTCTATTCTGCACTTGTAAAAGTCCCAACTAACATAACTGTATTATGTAATGACAAAACATTTCTGATCCAACAGTTATTCAGAATTATGTTAACCTCCTGCATGTACTATAGTAAGAAAATTTTAAATCAGCAAGTCTATATGTATATATAGTGTCCACTAATTTTGAAAATACTGGCAAGGGAAGTCCCTACATTGTGCTGATTTTTACTAGATCTTGGAGCAGGGGAGAATAATCTTTATAAGACTAGGAACAAGCTCATGTTGTCCCCATATTTAAAAGGACAGTGGGGCCAACCCAAATAATTATGGGTCTGTCAGCCTGGTATGGATTCCAGGCAAACTAATGTAATGGAACTGGAGTTAATAAATAAAGAATTAATGAGGTAGGGGATAATATAATTAATGATAATCAACATTAGATTGTGTGAAACTCTCTTAATATTTTTTGTGATGAGATAACAAATTTGGCTGATAAAGGTAATAGTGGTAATGTAACTTCTGAGAGGCATTTGGCTTGGTTCTACACACCATTTTTACTAAGAAACAGGAATGAATCAACACTGAGAATATTAAATGAATTAGAAATTGGTTAGGTGGTGGGTGCCAAAATATAAAGATAAACAGCTAAACAGGAAATTATTATTTAGCAGGAACGTTTGTAGTGAGGTCTCATGGGCATTGGTTCTTGGCACCATATACTTTAATATTTTTACCAGTGACTTGGAAGAAAACCATTACTGATAAAGTTTGCAAATAGCACAATGACTGGAAGAAGATGATAGGTCACCGATACCATGAAAATATAACCTGAACAAAAACCTATTATATTTGTTGAAATTACTGACCTTCAACATTGAATTAATCAGAAAAGCTCTACATTCTGTATATAGATTAATAATGAAATGATATGCAAGTATTATTAGAAGTAAAATAATGGAATTCATCACCTCATTTAAAAACTTAATGATTTCAGATGTCTGTGTTGAGTTCCTCAATCAATTTAATTAGAACAGATTTTTTTTAAATGGTTGTTTGATATCCATTGAAACCCATTTGTAAATAATATATGGATGTTATGACAACTGTAAACTTTGCCATTTTTAAAAAATTAAACAAACCATCTTGGCTCATAAAAAAATAATACAAATCTTATTTTGTATCATTAAATGTTCACTTTCACAGTGAAATCCTTTAGCATCTGTTCCTGCATCACAACAGTCAAGAGAAAAAGTCTTATTTGCTTAAATGGGTTTAGGATCAAGCCCTTATTGTGATGGCTTGAGTGTCCAAATTATTTGGTTTTGGGCTCTGTAGTTGTTTGATAGAAGCAGTCAATGGAAGCCTACCTACTCCCCTTACCCTATCTCCCACACAAAGTGGATGATAGTTTCCCTCTCAAAGGTTTGTAGAGAAAGTCTCAGCAAGATGATGGAGAAAATTAGGCTGCCAATTTTTCAGATAAAAAAGAAAATCTATCTCCTCTAAACTGGTAATTATTTAAAATTCTACCTCATTTACTTCTCTATGTAATATAAAAAAAAAAAAAATCATGGTGTTGTTTCCCTGTCCTCAGCCAACTTCAACGTAAGTAATTACATTTGGCGTACCTCAAACACCCCTGAAGTTACAATTATTCATTAATTTTGTAGAGTGATTAATTACTATACAGAGTGCCCACTGCTGTAGCAGCTAGGCATTCATTTAGAGAATTAATAATAATAATTTACATAAACTTCCCACCATTAATGAAGCACTGCTGCTGCCTACATAATTGTTATCAAATATGTTTTCTGTAATAAATAAAATTTCTAGAATAAAAAATTGCAAAAATCAGTCAAAGCTTAAATAGACAAATGATATGCAGAAGATGCTCTTCTATTTTTCTTCAGTGGTGGCACAACATTGCTGGCCACAAAGCATGAAGCAGCTTTACTTCAGTGCAAGACAGAGATTCAAGATCATAAATATAGGAGGGATCACTATTAGCGAGATTTACCATATATTACTGTTTTAAGACATAATAGTAATATCTGATATATTGGCAATCTACATAAAGCTGGTTGGGTTACAACGCAGAGCACTTTTTTACATGAGCAATGATAAGAAAGGGAGACACTTGATGTGATGGAGAAGCAGACAACAAAAGCAAAAGGAAGAGGCAGAGCTATGAGATATGGTAAAGAGATGTCAAGAAGAACTATAGCAATAAACACTAAGTATAAAGAACAAGAGACAGTTTTTCTAAACTTGAAGGAAGTAATTGAAAGTGAAAATGTATCAAGCATTCAAAATCACAATCCGTTCTATGTTGAGGAATAGGATAATGTCAACAGAGAAGCTAAGAAACTGGCAAAGAGAGTAAGTGCAAAGAGAAGGCTGAATAACAAGCTATCCATGTAGAAAGGAAATTATATCAACTATGAGTTTCATAAAGAACATAAGAAACACATTTTTAGTTACAAAGCACACAATAAAGAGAAAGATCGAAGATTACTTTAATGAGCTCTTTTATGAAGCAATGGACAGAGGTAAAGAGCAAATGTCCATTTTCTAGATGCTGAGCCAAATTTGAACAAGATTCAAGAGGCAAACAGAAAAATAAAACACCATATTCCCACTGGATTATTAATAGCGGAAGTAGATAAACCAACTCAAAGACTTCAGAGATTTCATAAACTAAGTGCATTTGTTTGGTAGTTAGAAAACAATTCAAAAGCATGGAAGCCAATTAGGAAAAACGAGGACAAAATGTAATAGAAGCACTGATGAAAACTTCGTTCTCATTATAGTCTAGAAAATCCTACATTTTAAAATAATTTTATGTAGACTAAGAGCCATAAAAAAATATAAGCTAGTAATGTGACACTTCCATGGATTTCAGGCACCAAAGTCCAAAAATCTACCTTTTAAATGAAAAGATATTTGTTTCTCTTTTAAAATGGGATATTTATTTCAGGTTTGTGTATATTTAATAATGATAAAGCCAACAAACTATCGTCTGCAAACTGTAAAAATCAGGACCTTCTACATTTCCAAAATTATAGACTCAATTAGCTTTGATCTTTGTTGATATGCTTCCTATCAGAGAAAGGTATCAGCTATACGGACTTTTGCATATTCCCACCTTCATTATAAACTTGCTTTGACAATCAGTAAGGTGATCTTCTGTGTGCTCAGTCATCGTTAACCATACTTAACGTGTCCATATTATTCCAAATCTAGAGAAAAAAATGATATCTAGTATCTCTATGTAATACAAAATTGACTTATATTTTACTATATTTGTCTATAATAACTCTTGTAATATCTTCCAGGCATTATATGATAGCCATTGAAAGATGAAGGGTCATTCAATGTATAATATGAAGATGACATCAAGTCCTTCACCACATATTTTTCTGCGCTGATATTAAAATAATTATATAGTCTAATCAGACCATTATTGGCACATTGCATTGATAGCAGAGGAAATTTTGGATACATGAGTACACAAGAGCCACAATAACCACCTGAACTGCGAAAGGAATTCTACTACTGTAATAAGCTGCTCTCTGCATGACAGGAATATAAGCAGGAGTTGAAAAAAAGAAAGTAGTTGACAGGAAGAGAAACACCTTGACCAAATAAACACAGTAAGTATTTTGGGGGCAGGAAAAGCAAGATAGAACCTACATTTATTTATGCAAGCAAGAGACAACACTAATTACTGCAATAAATTTAAAGATTAAATGCGTAGTTAAAAAAAAAAAATTAAACAACAGTAGATATATTGAAAAGCTGTCATACTTATATGAAGAAAGTATGTAAGATAAATATTTCATTATTACAAGTAAAATAATGACCTGAAAAACCTCAGTGACCATTAATCTACCAGCATTTCTCATTTCCAAAAGCACTATTCCTGACAAACAAGGTTATTGTTTTATTTAATGAAATCCAATCTAGTGGACAGACTCATTTCAGGGCAACTGATAAGTAGAACACTTCCCTTTTCATCACCTTCATGGAAATGAAAGGTTTTTTTCTTCATCTCTCTCTTCTGCAGTGGGTCTCTATTAGATTTTGTTTAGATGGATCATGAGACAGTTTTTATAACTCCATAATTTGCTTCCATCCAGTGTAAAAACAAATAGGGGATTATAATCTGATGCCATGAAAAGAGATAGGAACCCAATTTTTCTAAGAAAGAATTGCACTTCAAATTTTATCATCTGGTAGTGCTCTATTATGGAAGCTTTATTTCTATTGGCTTCTGAAAAATACTACTATATTCAAGCAAGTAGATTAAATGCTATTAGTTTTAATACCTTTTTAAACAAAGTAATCTGTTGAAGTGATAATGGATTTTAAAGTAAGTATACTCATTAAATTGGTTTTTACCCTATTGTGGTTTCCATGTTGGCCACATGAATCTCTAAGTCTGACACTGCTAATTACAATTATAATATGTGGTATGTGAACACTTGATTAACTTCATGCTATATTTAAGGCAGACATAAAGGTAATTGAAAAATTCTAATGTCAGTTATAATAGATGTTATCAAAGAAGCCAAAAAATGTTGCTTGCCATTTCATTCGCCTTGGAAATGAACCATACAAGGTTTAGAGAGCAAAGCTACCAACCTACTCAAGCCCTGAAAATTAGACTTCTACTTGAAAGGTGATCTGCTAATTCCACAGGTATAAGACCGGCATTAGTACTCATCAAAATTACATCGATGGCAAAGGTCTGAAGCTGTCTTGCTTTTACATGTATATCCCAATTTAGATTTTTAGTTACTTTTACTTGAAAAATTGGCTCCGACTCTCCACATGGCTTGAGGCATAGTTTCAATACTACTTTTTTGTGTCAAAAACACCTGTCTTTTTACTTTAGTGCCAGAAGGGCTTAGCATCTTGTCAATGAAGCAACACAGCCTGCACATTTATAGGTGTCAATCACTTTACCATCTGCTTCTTAGGATAACAGTCGCCACTATCATACAACCTCCACCGGAGGCTCTAACAATCTTTATGGATTAAGGTTTAGATGTACAGTGAAGAATAGCTAGCATTACCCTTCCACTTCCAACTCATTTTGTGCATACTCTGACCTTAACTCTTTGGACACCAAATAATATATGAATTTTAAAATTATTCCTCGCACCTAAAATTCTGCAGATAATGTCCTGCTTCACCTTTAGTGTATGCTAATTTTATATTGTGTTTACTTTCCAGGCAGCAATTATACATTCCTACAAATAATTAAACACGTGCGTGCACACGTACACACACACATACACCCCTTCACACTTGGTCTGCTTCAATGCCATTGATAGTTTGCTTGAAATATCAAGAGATAAGGGACAATATTATTGCTTAATCCTAAATTAAATGTCAATGTTAAGATAGTTAACAAGATAGTACAGCAAATGGGATTAACTCTAAATTCAAACTGAAAGCCCAGTAGTCTGTCAGTAAGGAAAACAATCTAATTATGAAAACATACTAGTTAGGTTTCACTTAGGGGAATAAAATATTATTTTTATGTGTTATCCCTCCTTAGGAATTAAAAGACCAAAAAAAAAAAAAAAAGGAGAGAGAGAGAGAGAGAGAGAAAAAAGAAGGATATTATTTCTTCCCACCCTTTCCATTATCCTTAATTTGATGCAATATCAACTGCAGATCCTCAAGGTCCTTAAGAATTCCATTGGCAAGCACCCAAAGGGGAACATGGTGACCAGAAACAGTCAGTATGGATTCACCAAGGGCAAGTTATGCCTGACCAACCTGATTTCCTTCTATGATAAAGTGACCAGCTCTATACATGTGGGGAGATCAATGAATATGATATACTTTGACTTCAGTAAGACTTTTGAAACTGTCTCCCACAACATCCTCATTAACAAACTAAGAAAATACAGATTAAATGACAGTGCTGTAAGGTGGATATACAATTGGTTGAATCACTTTACCCAATGGGCATGCATGTCTACATGAGACACTAACTACACAGTAGCTCGATACTACTGCACAATAGTGTTGCGTGGCAAAAACTGACACACAACAATACCACACAGTAGGATTAGGCTACTGCACAGTAATGTTACAAAAAACGCATTTCCTGGTGCCACTGCGCAGTAGGGTTATGCAAAGCCTTGGTCCATGATTCGATTCGGCGGAGATTTGGCCCAATTTGGTGGCCGAATCTCCAAATCCTAATTGAATCAGGACATCCTTTAATCTCTCCAAATTGAATCGGAACCCTCTGAATCAATTTGGAGAGATTCAGAAAGATTCAATGATTCAGACACAGCTTTAAATGTTTTTTCTACATACCTCTAGGTAGCAGGTGGCTCATGAGTACTGTGATGCTGGGGTGCATGGAGTGTCCCATAGGAGTGCAGGGGGCTCCCCAGCGTGCTTAGCAGTAGACCCGTAAGTGGACCAGAGGCACTTCCAGTCCACTTCTGGGTCCACTGGGGAGCACGCTGCGGGGCCCCCTCAATCCCCTGGCTCAGCGACTGGTGCCTATGTGGTCCCGGGCCAGAAGACTCTACTGGGGCTTCTGGCGGGGGGGGGGGGGGGGGGGGGGGGGGGGCCTGCACACTCAGCAGTGCAACCAGAAGTGGAACAGAACTACTTCTGGTGCACTTCTGGGTTCACCGATGAGCATATGGAGGGCCCCCCCCCGCCCCGCACTCCTGTGGGACTCTCCATCTGCCCCAGCATCGTAGCATTCACGAGCCATGTTGGTACCTCGAGGAATGTAGAAAAAACAGTTAAAACTGTGTCTGTATCCAAATTGCTGGTTCTCTGAATCAGCATCAAATCTTCAGATTCAGCCGAATCAAATCAGGGACAGTGATCCAAATCAACGAATCGAATCACTGTCCCTGAATCCATATTGAATAGGGCTCACTTTGCACCCCCATACTGCACAGTAACTTGAGTTACTGCACATTTATTTAGTACTTGCTTATACATGTACTAAATAAATGCACAGTAACGTCTCATGTAGATGCAGCCAACAGGTACAATCAACCAATGTCTCAGTGGGCATGTCTACATGTGCATTTAAGTGTACCTAAATGTAATGTGTATTAGCTTAGGCAGGCATCTATACGTGCAGGCATTAAAGCACATTAACTCTGTGCGTGCCGTCTGACCTGGGACTAAAGTTAGTCCCCCCTACCAGCTGGAGCTGTCAGTGCTTCTACACCTGCCACCCGCCATGCCTTCCCTATGCGTTGCCTATGGGGATGATGCAGCAGGCTGAACCAAATGACCATGTGAGGACCCTTCCAGCCCTACATTCCTATGTTCCTATAGGAAAAATTTAGCACAGAGATGCAGGGTCAAATTTAGAGATGACATAATCTGTGGCATAAGCAATGTCAATATGGTGCTGTGAATACAAACTCATTTTCAGATCAAAGAGGGTGGGTCAGATTGATATGACATCCTCATATGCACTTCCTGTAACAAACCAACCCTTCCGCTCCTTTGACATGTAAGCACCAATTTATACTCACTCTGAGGCTAATTTACCAGTGAGTAACTTCTATCCACCCTAATGTTACCTACAATATATAGAACCAAGCATGAAAGAAAGGTTTTCAACAATTCTAAAATAAACATTATCTACATATTGCATTGTGAAAATCTCCAATAGGTTTTTCCAATGATAATGTTTTGTTTCCTGAAGGATCAAAAGTAGCTTTAGAGATAATGTTTTGTTTCCTGAAGGATCAAAAGTAACTTTAAACCTAAAGGAAATTATCATAAAGAGGTTATAGTAGTCAGTGGGTGTGTCTACATGTGCATTAGGCTGTGCTAATGTCCAGTAGCAAATTTGCACATTTTTTTACTTGATGGTTAATGTGCAGTAGACTATTTTATGGTGCCATAGCATAATGTCACAGTTTTTATGTGATGCTTTAATGCACAGTAAAATAGTCTACTGTGCATTAAAGTGCATGTGTAACGTGCCCAGTAAGAATAAAATTCATATTGTTTTGAACCCTAAACTTAGAAGAATCAGCCTTGTTGAGGACAAGTATTTCCTTCCCCAGTCCTCTTTCTCTAGTTTCATTCATAGTACATCCCTCACACCTCATTGCTATCTCAATTTATGTGCTGACAGGAGACCTATAAGGGGTAAACAGTGGTTGGGTGGGTAGCCCTGTGACTACTGCACAGTTTTAAATGTGGTCTCTTCCTTTTTCATATATGGCAAGCAGACGGATGCAGCTGTTGTCCCACATTCCTCTGTAGCTAGGCTGTATCCCTGCCAAGCTAGTAAGAGAGAGAGTTTGAAAACAACAGTAAACATGAGAGTGCTGGGAAATTAAACTCCTAAACTATGCAGAACAAGTGGTAAATGAGTATTTACTATGCCTATGAAGCAGCATTTCTTAGTCATTCTAAGCAGGTAGTTCAGCTGCACCCATTTTACCCCATATTCATTTGCTTCAGGACCATCCCAGTGTTTCCTGAAAGAAATCTGTTAGCTTGTTTATTTGTTTTACCCTATGGGAGACAGTGGCTGCTCTCCAAAATTTCTCTTGTAAGCCTGTTGGTATGCTGCATCCACTGAAATGATTTCCTTTTATTCTCTTTCTCTCCCCTCATTCTCTGTCTGCTCACCCACCCCCCCACCCCCCCAAATGATACCTCTAGCATAACTAAATTATGTTCAAGAAATAGTTTCCATAGCCAGGCTACTATAGCACCACCACAACTCTGTAATTATTGTGGCCTGTTTGGGGACATGTTTATCACTAGATGTTGGCTAAGCGGCACTCCTGGCTTTTAGCTGCAGCTGGCCAGCATTTTTTTTTTTTTGTTACTTTTCCACCAGGCCTAATTTTCTTCCTATTTTGAATGGGAATTGAAGGATCATAGAACTGCACAGCCAAGTCATCTTGTACACTGCATTAGGACATTTGGTTTGTGTGGGTGGTGGGGGTAGAAAGCAGTACTGTGCTGCCACGTCTGTAAAACATTTTAGGCTCTCACAGAGCAATGTTATAGTGTCAATGCAATGCTCTAATTACAGCAGAAATATTACTTGTAACCATTAGTCTTCTCTCTTCAATTAGTGACACTCAGTTAAGTTGTGCCCCCAGCCTGCTGTAGCTGCTGGCAGCCTTACCAGCTCAAGCTTTTATTTCCCATTTAGAAAGTAAACTGAGGAAAACTAGCATTTGTCAGCTACACCTTTTAGTTATGTGAAGAAACCGGAGCAGAGGACAATGTTTTCTGATGTATCATGTAACTAACTTCTAAGTGGGCATGTGGCACTGGACAAGGTACATCACCAGGTCCTTTATGACACAGAACTAGCACTGCCATAGCACTGGCAGTACATTTGGTTGCAACTGTGTTGTGTTTGTTTTGGTTTTGAGGAAAGAGGGGGACTAGGGTATACCAGGGTTTGAAGTAACAAAAACTGGGAGGCAATTCCCTTTTCTTGACTAGATAGCCTCAGTATAAGTTTGAAAGGTTTGTTTTTAAAAAGTTGTTCTTCCTTGCTCAGTTGAGTTCTACTTAAAATCAATGGAAAATAACTACTCATTCCACTCTGTCAGGGTAATAGAAAAGAAAAATCCAAGTGTGTCTGAAATGACAAAAGTACTATGGGCCATATTCTGTGTCAGCATAAATGGTTACAGCTCAACTAACTTCATATGGGAATTCACTTATTTATAGCAGAGATGTAGCTCTGTATCTATATAAGAGATAAAGGAAGAAGCTGCTTCTAGACTATGACTTTAAATCAGGGACAAATTTTGTGCACGTGGCTGAATCATGGCCAGATTTTATGTTTATAATCTTAGTACCTTGCATAATATTGACTTCAAATGGCAGAATTCCCATGAAACAAATTTACAAGTCATTTTGCTGGAATTATCCCTTTGCATCCAACCATTTTGAATACAGAATGTACATTTTATCTGATTAAAGGCAGGTAATAGCACAACCATATTAAGAGTCTGTTTCCCCATGTCATTTAAAATATAATACGGTACTACCTGTATTTAAAATGTATTAATTTTCCATCCACCATCCCAAAAAGGATCTAGTGGAATAGAAAAGTTACAAAGAAAAACAACCAAAATGATCAGGGATATGGAGCATATTAGGAATAACTGAAAAAGTTAAAACTCTTTTGTTTGGAATGAGAAGTCCATAAAATAAGGAAGTGGATAAAGAGAACCATTGATGGGTTGGTTTGGGTTTTTTTACATTTAACACAGTTACCTTGCAGAACTCAAGGCCACAGGAGATTTTAGAGTTACATATTCAGGTTCAAAAAAGGGATTAGACAAATTGATGGAGGGCAGGTTCTTTGATAGCTAGTGGATAGGACAGTCAGTGGCACTCTGACACCACTAAACTAGTGTTTTTTGATGCCAGGGAGGGTATTTCATGGTATGGATTACACTAGACATACTCTACACATATTCACATGCCCCCTCTAAAGCATTTACTTCTTGACACTGTTGGAGACAGAATACTGGGCTAGATGAAACATTGGCCTGACCTAGAACAGCACTTGTTATGTTCTAAAAGCCCAAAGTTGTTACACACATGTGAATAAATACATTAAGTCACTGATCATCTGTTCATGCTATCAGATAATTCTAGCTTCTCATCTCTCTCTCTCTGTCTCTCGTCAAGTGCAAGCAGATTGCTGATGTTTATGCAAACTGTAAAAGTAACCGCATTGTAGAATTACAATGCATACTAAAAGAATGACCTTTGCAAAAATCTCTTTGTATACTTAAAAAAAAAAATCCTTCAAATTGAGTTTATGTTTCTGATTTCAAAAGCATCAACATTATTTTGCCAAATTTGCTCTTTCTTGATTTTCATATCAGACTTGTATGGTTCATCCTTTCATGTGGAAGTCCTGTCTTTTGTTTTTGTTTTTCAAATCACTAAAGGTCAGGTAATAGAATACATCGACTGAATAACAAGTGCTGATAAGCACATTACAAGATGTCTGAAATCAGAAGCATTCTGCTAAATGACAGATGGTTGGAATTCTGTAAGGAGTCCACTAGAGAAGACACTAAAAAACAATACATGAGCAAGATATATGTATTAACATATCCACAGTGGTCAGTCACCTGTGGCCATTTGACCTACTTCCACCATGTCCACCTACAGCGAGACAAGCTTTTCCTTTCCTCAGCAGGTAGTAATCTTCCAAGATGGTCTGCTGAGAACTGCAGGTATCACTGTTTGCTGACTTCCCAAATTGTTTCTTGGTGATATGGGCATCTCTGTAGTGCATGTGCTTCTGCTCTCTTTGTTTCCTTTCCCATTCTCTCCTGACAGCCCAGTAACAGCATGGTACAAGAAAACTGTATGGGCTATGAAGAGGAATAATCAAACAGTAGGGCCAATCCCTTTGCAGGTGTGAAAATTCTAAAAACTTTCCAAATATAGCATACTGTAGTTTATATCTTCACGTGTTCAAACCACACCAAACAACATGCTGTCAAGAGCTTGGCAGAAGGTGAAATTTTGGGGCTTTCAAGTTCAATTCTTATTAACAGCAGTTCTTCCCCCACTGTTTTTTTAATTGCAGCCTTGTCCACTATAAAGATTTCATAAATCTAGGGTGGCATGGGGGGTGGGGGTTGAGACACTATAGCTGCCCCAACATTCAACTTAGCCCCCACCCTGCATAGCCACCCCTCCCAGTACTACCCCTGTCTAAGCTCTGACCCCCCACCCCAAGCCACCACCAGCTGTCCCACACAGATAAGCCCACCCCCACACTGCCTATAGTAGTGCAGCACTCCCGGGCTGGCCTGGGCCACGGGGCCCATGTCCTGGCTTTTTCTGGGGAAAGCAAGCAAGAAAGCAAACAAGCAAGAAAGAACAAAAGAAAGAAAGAAAACGTCCCTGGATGAGGGCATCGAGGTGGATGTCATCTTCCTGGACTTTAAGAAGGCCTTTGACATGGTTTCCTACCACATTCTCTCAAAAAAACTAGGTGACTGAGGCATCAATGCCTCAGTCATATGGGTAGCAAATTGGCTAAACGGTCGCACCCAGAGAGTGGTGGTGGATGGGTTGTTTTTGACCTGGAGGGATGTGGGTAGTGGAGTTCCCCAGGACTTGGTCCTAGGCCCTGTTCTATTCAACATCTTTATCAGTGATCTGGATGTGGGTATGGAAAGCACACTGTCCAAATTCGATGATGATATAAGATGTGGGGTGAGGTGGGCACGCTGGAGGGGAGGGACAGAATCCAGCTAGATCTAGACAGATTACAGTGGTGGGCAGATGAGAATAGGATAGAATTCAATGCAGCCAAGTGCAGGGTACTGCATCTAGGGAGAAGGAACCAGCAACACATGAACAGGGTGGAGAACACCCTTCTTGTCAATACAGAGGCAGAAAGGGATCTTAGAGTCATTGTTGACTTCAGGATGAACATGACCCGCCAATGTGCGGAAGCAGTCAGTAAGGCTAACCGTGCCTTGTCGTGCATCTACGGATGCATCACAAGCAGGTCCAGGGAGGCGATCCTTCTGCTCTATGCAGCGTTGGTCAGGCCGCAGGTGGAGTACTGCGTTTAGTTCTGGGTGCTGCACTTCAAGAGAGATGTGGCTTGCATTGAAAGGATCCAGAGGAGGGCCACTCACATGGTCAAGGGGCAGTGGGTCAGGCCCTACAAAGAGAGGCTAAAGGGCCTGAATCTATTCAGCCTTCACAAGAGAAGGTTGAAAGTGGATCTGGTGGCCGTTTACAAACTCACCAGGGGGGCCAGCAGAAATTGAGTGAGACTCTGTTCCCCCAGGCACCACCAGGAGTTACTAGGAATAATGGCCACAAACTGTTAGAAAGAAGGATCAGGCTGGACATCAAGAGGCATTACTTCACAGTTAGAGCTGCCAGGCTCTAGAATGGACTCCCAAGTGTGGTGGTGCTCTCTCCTACCTTGGGGGTCTTCAAGACGAGGCTGGACAGATACCAGCCTCGTTATGATGCCAGCACTCATTCCTGCCCGGGGCAGGGGGTCAGACCTGATGATCTCTTTGGGTCCCTTCTGACCCTAAGCACTATGATACTATGACATGTTTAAAAGAGTATTGTTAAAAAAATGAGTAAGTATGTTTGGCCAAAAGATGTATAGCGTAACTCCCCCAATTTTCTGTCTAGCTCCCCTGGTATGTTCCTAACTCTAACTCCAAAGCTAACTCTCAGATGTTAAATTTCCAAGTGTCATGTATGTTTTTGGTCAAATTCAGGGCTGATGTACATACATTAAACTTTTCTGTACAGAAGCTGGTCTTGGTTACCCCAAAACTGAAATTGGTTCTTTGAGTTACTTTTTGCACATTATTTCTACTCTCATTGGTTTATGTAATATTCAGCATTGAGAATTAAGATGCATGGGCCAAATTATCTCCTCCATTGCATCCATATAATTCCACTGATTCAGAGTTCTACAAATTTAACAAAGGAAGAAACTGGAAGAAACTAAGGAAGAAACTGGTTCTATACATTTGAAACTAACTTGCAATCTGTCTGAAGTCCATTATTGCTAAGTACATTCAGTCAAAAAGCCCTGAGATGCTGGGGCAACTATAGGCACAGAAAGAAGTGACAATTTCTGCCTGAAAATTTCTGGACCCTGAAAATGTTCTACAGCAGTGACCAATCAAGTACATGGCTGCAGAGTGCTTTAAAAGGGGCTGATCCTGTAACAGTCTGAACCCTCATTGAATGTGGGTTCAGATGAAGATGCTCCAAAACAGAGTGCCTTCATTAATGTCTGCCTGCATGCACCAATCCATCCATCCCACCCTTCAGAGTCAGCTGAAATCAAACACAGACCGGACTCCCTCCACTTCCTTCCCTCTGTACCATTCTGAAGACAGAACCAGGGCTGGGAAGGGGTGGGATTACGAGAGAACAGCTGCTCCAAATTGCAGCTGAGTCCCCTAACCCCCAGGACCCAGCAGTGAATGTCTGTTCAGTCCAGGGATCATTGTAACTCTTAGTGTTTCCTATGAAGTGCTACGAGTTACAGCAGGGAGCTGCACTTCAGTCTGTGTCTGGTGAGTTAACTTGAATCTGAAGTGGATCTGGAGCAGAAGTTCAATAAATTGATTTAACTTAAATCATTTAAGTCTGATACTACATCCGGTCAGGTTTATCTTAAACTAGTTTGGGTCATTTTGAAACAGGTTTATGTGCACTGAACTTCTGTTGCCTTACAGATTTGAATCAGCCAGCTTCCAATCACTTATAAAATTTTACGTGTAATTTCTATCCTTAGCCTATACGATCAGATATTGCACAATGAGCAAAAATTGCTATCACTTATATCTGCATAAACTCAGGACTCAACAGATAAAACTGAGCAAAATTTTACCCATCTCTCATTGTTTCCTTTGCTCCTTTTTTATCATCCTATTGCTTTTTGTTCAACAGTGACATTTCACTTCCAATATACTTCATGAAACACCACTGAACAGATTTGAAAAATGCTTCCTGAATTTATAACCCAGGGGCATGCAGAAAGTAAAAGTCTCAACTTAAGTTGTTTAGGTCTTCCCTCAATTATAACCCACTATATAAACAGTTCAGAATTCTCAGAATATTAGAAAATGTTTACAGTCACTCTAGGCAGTGCATATATTAACATTTAATTGAATATTAATGAATGACTCTTTATGAGCAATTGTTAGACAAATGATGCTTGTATCAGAATTTGTGTATAGTTGAGGATACAATATATGAAGATTAAAAAAAAAATCCCAAAATATAGTGAGCATATGAATTTAACAAAACTATGTGCAGCACTTAAATCAGTGGGTTTGTTTCCAGTTTTCCACATGTGAGTGTTTGCAGTCTTTCAAGCAACTGCAAACCAACTTTTTAATATGATGGGAACTCATTAGCATTTATAATGGGAAGAAAGTTGTAACTTCCTATTTATAAATATCTTTTTTTTTCATTTTGAATTGGAGATAAGACACGTTTGTACATATAATGTGCTCAGATCAAATTTACGCTAAAATCTGTGCTCGTTTCCCATTATTCATTTCCTACACCAGACCTAAATGCACTTATGTCTGTAAGTATTTATTGGTATTCTGAGAAATGTGAATTGTTGAAACATACCTTTTTAAGGCATAATGAAATGACTTATGAGATACTCTGTGCAACTAGATGACTGTGCCTGCATGAAGTAGCTTATAGGATCAAGGTCTAACTGTCTACATTTTTTTCTGATGAAGCCTAGGGAGAAAAGGAAAGCATTGCAAAATAATGGCAATGCTGGTTAATCATTTTTGCTCCAGCACAAATCCCATCCCTGCTCTTTGCTTGGATCAGTAGTCTGCTTTAATATGCTGCTTAAACACAATCAACCAACCAACCAACTTGCAATTCCCTACACAAGGTTTCAATATATCTTATGAAAAGAAAGGAAACCCCTCCACATATGTCGTAAGTTTTTCTTTTTCAAGATTTTGCTAGACTCCCCCCTTCATATGCCATCTATACTTACGGCATCGTAGCAGTGATAAGAAAAGGTAAACTGCTAAGAAAGCAGGAAAGGTAAACTAACACATTAGCAATGAGTAATATGTATTACATAGATAAAATCTCTCTCTTTCTCTTTTAAATTCACCTTTGTGTTTAGGGACTACACTAACAGAGTGCTCTTTAATTTAGCAGTATAGTCATAAAGTACAGAAGCTGCTACTAATCTCATGGCATACTTCTGGTGTTCAGGTTATTAAAGTGAATTATATAGTTTTACAAATGGGATCAACTTTGAGAACACAGTAAAGCCAAGACTGAATTCCACTCTTATGAAACAAATGGATATAATTAATTATGGTGTCAACCTCTCTAGAAGAGAGCATCATGCCAACAGAGGTACAGAACTAGGATGTTTTGTTTTCTGTGTTTTGTTGTAATGCCAATTGTTTCCTTGTGCTCCCTCCCTCTCTCTCTCTCCTTTCCAGCAGACGTAAGTGTGATCCCTGGTACAATAAGTTGTTTAAAAAGCCATCAAATTTAGAAAATGTACTATGTACTGCTATTACTCTGCTGCTAGTGATGCTGTAGTGGTGAGCTATTGTTGGACAACTACCACACGGAGCTACAGTTATGAGCTATATTAACCAAGTATCCTTGTCCAAAACAAATTTACAATGACTATCACTATAATTTCACACTGAGGCAATTTCATAATATTCTGGAATGGGAAAGCTTCATCTACCAAGTCTACACAGTTAACACTGAGCTATTAGCCATGCATTAGAGGAGGGACTGGAAGTCCCACCAGCAACTTAATGCATCCACTGTAGCCAAAGCCATGCATTCATTGAAGCAATATTTTTCCTTTTGCTGTCAATCTTCAGTACCAGAGCAGCAGGGTTTTATTTTATCTTCCCTTTTTTCCCATTTCACAAGGGTATTTAAAATTTGATCACAACAATGGTTCAGTTCATATGCATATTACAAACTGCTTTGGGGACTGCTCAGTGCAAAATGGGCGGATAATGTTACAGATTAACTTGACTCTGGAGTGTGAACTGTCAGCTATATCCTTTAGCTGGGGAAAAGATTTTAAACACTACCTGGAAAATTGTGAGGCCTAATCTTTCTGCTGTGCTGGCTTGCAGTATAATCCACATAATGTGAATGTGCTTTCCATCTGACTGAGGCAGGCATGCTGTTAAGTGATTTGAGCGATTTGCCTGGTATAATAACCAGTTGTCTCTGGCTCACTGGATGCCAGGAACTTCTTGAAAATCTTTGCCTATGGCTTGACACAGATTGCTGAGTAACCACAAAACGGCTTGATAAAAGCACCAGTTTTGTCCAGTTTAAATCAATAGAATCCTGCTGCAATAGCTGTATTTGACTACAACACTCTGCTGTTATCAAGTAGGGGACCTGTTCTGATTATTTTAACTTCTGCTTATGTTATCTTTTTCCCAGCTGGTCTTCCACACAGCAGGACAGTTGTGCTGTGTGCTCAGTATTTTGGCCAAAGAACATTCAAAATTCACAGCAGTCCACTGGCCTCCAGATAGAGCTTAACTAGCAGCATATTTCAAAGTGGGTATCCTATCTAATATGGGTGTGGGGATGAATTGCTTTTCTTCAAGTGTGTATAGGAATGTTTACTGTGCACTTTGTACACAATCATTCAGATCACAAAGGTTTTTTATCTAGTCTTTTAGTTTGTTCCACCCCATCCTACCACAAATATTCTGTCCTGGACACTCTACACAAACAAACAGGCTCAGTACACACAAAAATACTTGGCTTTAGAAAAAATGGTTGAAAATTATTACTAACAAAAACTGCTTATAAATGACACTCCTGGGCGCATCCACACATGCAACCATGTGCTCTTGCAGGAGCTCAAATAGAAGCGAAACAAATTTGAGCCGGGGCTTTTTGCCTCAGTGCACATGCCTGAACATGTACTTTGGTGTGGGGCAAATTGTGCCACTTGGGGCAAAATTACCCTACCTGGCTCCTCCTGGATCTGCAGCCAGGGGGAGCTAGAGCCCAGGGCCAGCACCTGTGCTATCCCCAGCGGTATAAAAAGCTGCCCTGTCCTGGCCCCAGCAGTACAAAAAGCTGTCCTGGCAAGTAGGTCAGGGCTAGTCGCTCTCAGGAGCTTCTGGGCCCAGTCAGTTGGTATCTGTGCACACTACCCCTTGTGCTGGCTGAACTGCTGAAGCAGCCATAAGAGTTCCCTGCACCCTCTACCCACTGCAGCAGTCTGGCAGTGGGGGCTGCTGCCTGGCTGTGAGCTGCTGTGCACCTGCCAGACCCGGATGGGGACTGTACAGCCAGTAGGGGCATCTGCCCCTCTGGGCCAGTGGACTGTGGCTGCAGAGTTGGCTTTTGTGCGGCACTACTGCCATATGTGCCCCCTGCCCAGCCATCTGGGCAACTATTGCCCAAAAGATGTTCCCAGTGAACAGTCAAAGCATGTCCTCCTGGCCCCAATTGGCCAGGAGGTCAGCCACATCCAGCTGGGTCCAAGATGCCAGCTCTGAGCAGGCTCCTCTGCCTGGGTCCTGCCACTTGCCTCCTTAGCAGGAATTTTGGTATTCCCTATTTGAAAACTGAAAAATCTCTGATAAAAGAATCCCAAAGTCACTCTGTAAAATACCCTGAAACCCATGTTCCTCCACAACTAAAACACAAGACCACTATATATACAGAGAGAGAGAGTAAGAGACAGAGAGATAGTGACGATTTGGGCAATGTTTTATTGATATAGTTAGTGTTAAAGCAATTTGGAAGCTACCAGTCTCTCTATCATCATACTAAAATGAATTCTAAATACCTATATGTTTTGCTGTTTGCCTTTGGTTTTCTTAACATAGAGCAGTTAGAGCTCCTCCTGAGCCCCTCACTAAACAGGATGTGGGGACAGCTGCCCCTGCAGCCACAGCTCCTGCCAGTAGGTCTCATCCTGTCTGCCAGCTGGGCACACAGAGTGTGGGCTGGGGGGATGTAGCGTTTGCAGGAGCAGGGTGAGAAGGGAGGTGGGGGGATGTGGGTGGCTGTGGAGGGATGTGGTTGACTATGGGGTGAGTGAGTAGGTGTGGGTGGATTGTGGGGGGACTGTGTGGGAGGGGGATACCACCCTCCCTGCAGGGCCCACATGCCCCACCCCTGCTTGCTCCCCCAGCCCCCTGGATTGCTGCCCCACCTGGCCTCATGCCCCGCTAGCTGCTGCAGCCCCACCCCCTTGCATCCCCAGCCCCTTCCACACAAAGAAGAAAAGAAGCCTCAAACTCACTAGAAGTAGCAGGGGCTATGGGGGCTCTGGGGCCATATGGCAGAGCCCCCTCCACCTCACAGCCCCCATTCCCCAATCGTCCGCCCACCCAGCACCAGCAGACTGGGATTAAAAAAAAACATAGACTTTGTACTCACCGGAAGTAGCAGCTGCTGTTGGGGTCACTGGGCCCTCGTGGCAGAGCCCCCCCCATGCAGCACAGGGTAGTGGGGTCAGTGGGGACTGGCCCCAGCTGCCTGGCACCTGCACGGCCATTGAGCCATCATGCAGGTGTGGCTGGGGTCGGCAGGGCACCACGCAGCTCCACGAGCTGTCAGGCAGCTGGGGCCACTGTGGCTGTCACTCAGGCCCTGTGCTATGTGGCAGGCTCTGCCAGGAGGCCCCAGAGACCCCCACAGCAGCTGCTACTGCCAGTAAGCAGGACTGGTTTTTTTTGGGGGGGGGGTTAATTGCCAGGATGCTGGGGCTGGTCAGGACAGCAATCGGGGCTGGGGGAGTTGGTGGAACAGCAATTGGGGGGCTCAGGGGGCAGGCAGGGGATGGGGCCAGGTGGGGTTGTGATCCAGAGGCTGGGAGAGCAGGCGGGGGATGGGGATGGACGGGACAGCGATTGTGCGGGGTGGGGATGAGGGGGACAAAAATCAGGAGTGGAGGAGCAGAGAGGGCTGGTGGGAGTCCTCCCAAGGTCCCCTACCCCCTCCGCCACCACCCACCTATCCCCTACCTGGGCACAGAGCCCAGATCCAGCCATAGAGGGCCAACCATAGAGACACTCTGCCTGGCTACCAGAGCATCTCTGTGTAAGACCAAGCCTCCAGTTGCCTCAGGGCATGGTCCAGTACCATGACCTGCCCTGCTTTTTTCCCTGTGTGGTTTTTTTTTTTTTAATCCCTGGATACCCAGGGGTCAAATTTGGCAAATTTGCAGTGCGGGGAACATTTTTTCATTCCTGCATGTGCCTCTTGCAGCATCTCAAAGGGCTTTGAGATGCTGCAAGAGGCACATGCACACCCATGTGGATACACCCCCCGATTCCAGTGAATAAAAAGCTGTTGCATTTACATTCTCTGCTCATATAACAAGTATGGGGTTTTTTAGGTGGTCAGACAAGGCACAGTTTCTGAATCTTCCCCCTGAGTTAGAAGATAGATAGATAGATTTTTATAGGAAATTAAATATATATTTATAAGACTAAATATATAAATATTTATAGGAAATTATATATCTAAAGTTTCCTCCATAAGCTGAAATAATTTATGAGAAAAAGAAAAATATGTGCCAGGAGTGCTATGTCACCAGAACTTCTTATAAAAAAGACCCCACATAAATGCCTGTATTACTTGTATTGTTTGGTGTGTCCTGCAAAATTGCATTGGGCACCTCACAGAGCATAGCAGAATATAGCTGGATAAAGGCATCCGCCTGGAGGAATCCTTTACTACCTCTTGGAACTTGGAAATTCCCCTATGATACTAATACTCTGGCTGTTAGCTAGTTACTAACAGCCAGATCCTAATTGGCTGTTAGGGCCAGGTGCAGACATTACATTTCTACCAATATAAGTGATTGGAAATCAGTCTATATCTGTAACAGGGCAGAAGTTCGGTGCACAGAGACTGGGTTAAAAATGGTGGAACCCGGCCTAAGATTTGCTCCTTCCCCCCTTCCCCTCCAAGGGCAAATGGGTGTTTTGTTCACTGCCAATCTAAACTATGCTAAACTACACCGCTTGTAGAAAACTGTGTAACTTAGATTGAACCCACATTGGGCTTTTGGAATGTTGGTACCTAGCCTAAGATACCTAAACTGGTCCTAGGCAGGATTTAGCCATGCTACAAAGGGAAATATAAACTGATCCTGCTGAGCAATTAAAAAGTGTGTACGTATGCACATTCACTAAGCAGTTCCATTTTGCCCCAGAAATAATCCCTAGGTACCTAAAAACACACATGCTCAGAAGTGACCCAGATCAAACCCCAGGCAGATAATTTCCACCTAAACTCTCCTGCAATTCAGACTAATGTTGCGGTACCACAACTCTGCCTACATCCCCGATATCTTAGGTGAAGTCAGAATATGTCTAATGCAGTGATTCTGAGCCAAGGTGCTGCAATGTACAAGCACCTTCATATGTTTCATGGGATAAATACAGAGCTTTCAAACAGGAATTCGAAACACTCAATAAGATTCTGACTTTTGGTCTTTCTGAGTTCTTAGAAACAGAAGAACTGTTCTATTATGTTTCCATAGTCAAGAAATCAGTAGAAGATAAGAGCTGGCATTTTCTGAGGGACCTAGCAAGGGGTGGCTTTGTTTTAAAAAGGTTGGGAGCCACTGCTGACAGCACAACAGAGTCAATGCAAAATGCATGTGGTAGTAACCCATTACCCAGGACATAGTCCTCTTCAGCTTGGATTCAATCCCCCTATTTGCAGCTTCCCAGGAGGGTATCCTAACCAACAGAGTAAGAGCTAGTCTGGGTGGGAACTCCCCTCCCCACTCCTCCAGTTGAATCCAACCCACCTGGCTTCTGAGAATGCAAGATTCACAGGGCCAGAAGCAAGCAAGAGGTAATGTGAGTCTGTAGCCTACTGGCTATGATGTTCCCCTGGGAGGAAGGAGACCTGAGTTCCAAGTCCTTGCTGCCAGGGTTATTTATGCTTTTAACCAGTGATTCTAAATAGCAGTGAAAGCAGAGACTCCAGGTAAGGAATACTTTTTAATAGTTTCCTCATTTAGTCAAGTGAATAACCCTCTTGAGATTTAGTGTCTTGGACTAGGCTACAATTAACATCTGTTTCTGTTTCAAGGGAGTGTCTACACTAGACCCAGCATAGCATTACGAATTAACATATTTTCTACTATATGAGCACTAATACAAGTCTATAGATTTTATTTTGAGAACCCTCAGTGCAGAACATTCATGGAAGTACGAAAAGATAAAACCTACATTTCTACCACATAAAAAAGTCTAAGTGTGCCCAATACAACAGATGAATTGTAGAAAAAGCAGCTTGAACATCTGTGTGGAAATATGACACAGTAATACAGCCAACAGTCCAGAGAGATCTGCTGCTTAACAGCCTCGAGTAATTTACTAGAATGTTGCCTACTTATAATTTTTAACTTATGTAGAGCATTTTCCAAGTACTTACCAATTATTAGAAGGACAAATATCTGTGTTTATATACGTGAGCCGATCTTCACCCAACCTGTCATTTTTAAAGCCCATTAGCCATATGAGAACGATCAAGACTAGAGAACTTTTATTTTTTATTATTAATGATACCTTTGCTACTTCTTTCCTGCAGCTGAGGGAGTTAAGCAAAGCATACTAAAATATGTTCAAGTTGCACAGCTTCTCCACACACACAAATTCTTGCTATAATATGCCTATAAGAATATTCTTATATAACACCAGTGTGATCTTGCATGTTTGTGACCAGACATTTGCTGGAAGCTGCATTTCTCAAAATTAAAGCCTTTTTTTT
Source organism: Alligator sinensis (assembly GCF_000455745.1). Taxonomy (NCBI): domain Eukaryota; kingdom Metazoa; phylum Chordata; order Crocodylia; family Alligatoridae; genus Alligator; species Alligator sinensis. The sequence goes on along the minus strand of NW_005842565.1, from coordinate 673,137 downwards.
TCCTTCCAAATTAAAAAAAAAAAAAATGTAGCATGAGCATGGATCATACTGTCTCACTCTGAAAAGCAAATCTTGATTATGATTATGAAATGGATTGATTTACACATGTTCAAACCATCTCTCCCTCCCCTCCCTCTCTCTTTAAATGCTTCTGATGTCACATGGCAGAGCTGCTGTGAAACAACTGCAATCAATTCTTCCACAGAAAGTGACAAATACTGTAATATTTTAAGTAATGCAGTCCAGGCAGTGAAAAGATCACCAATACCTATTGCCCACTTTTAACACTATTATATATCTACAACAGCAACACCCACTTTAATGCAAAGATAAAGGCGGGTGGGTGGGGGGAGGGCAGGAAAGGGATACAACTACACATCCCCTACTTGCTCACTTAAATTCTGATGGGTAATTCTACAACACTGAAATACTTTACAGAAATGCTCAAGGTAATGAAGCTATGTGAGGCTTGTTAATTTGTGGTGACTGTTAGTCCTGGCCTAATTTCCTTCCCTGTTTTAAAACTGTTTCAAATTTCAGCCAACTATAATCAGGCTTATTGGAAATATTAATGTCTGTGCTTTCCCCATAAGCTACCAGCAGACTAATTGACTTGAAAGATGAATTATAACATCTGCATTAACAGAAAACAGATTCATAATGTGTAGTCTGGGTTTTTGTCTCCTATTGTATGCACTGCGGACTATCTAGAACTTTTGTTGCTTTGTATTCTATTAGTAGAGGAGGCCCCAGGAGGCCATATTTAATAAAACGCATTATAAACTGTGGTTTACAGTAGAGACTTGTTTATCCAAAGATATGGGAAGAGGTACATCTGATACTTACTTTGGACAAACAGGATTTGGGATAATGAGAATCCCATCTGCTATTCAAGGTGTGGGGCACGACTAAGGTTTTATTAAACATGGCTTGTTGGAAAAGATGACTTAGCAGCAGCTGCCTCGCTTCTCAAACCACTCAGTGGAGATATTTCACACAAACATTTAATAAACTGATTTCGAGGTACAAAGGAGAGTGCAAAAGCCAAGATTAAGGAATTCATTTAAACTCTTGCTTAAGTCCTTTCCAGTTAGGACAGTATTTAAACACACACAGTTTAAACAGGGTCTTGAGAACTTTTCTGCATAGTTTTCCTGAATCAAGACCTTACATTTAAGTATGCTTCTCACCAGCTAAAAATGACCCTTTAAAACCATTCACATGAATCAAGCTGGAAGAAACATTAATACCATCCTGAAAACAAGAGTTAGGCTAACACCGTGGATCACCCATGGGATCTGTAGGGCTGCCATATTTGCAATGCAAGTTGGCAAATCCCTGTTTGGCAAGATGAGAACATCTGTCATAAAATTCTAATATAGAAGAATTAGCAACAATGATAGCTCAGTACTCTCCTTAGGAAAACAGAGGACACGCTGGGTTTTTTTGTAGAAAAGCTAAGGACAGGCAACAGTTTTGCAGGATGTGTTTCCGTAAAGGAATCACGATTGTGTTTGTGCTTCTTACTGTAACAATATGTTGTGGGCTCTTACCAGTTCTTTACTTCATTCCTGTTGGCTAGAAGTGCTCAAGTGTCACAGGTGTTAAAAGTATTTTTGTTCGTTGTTTTTTTTTCCAGGATATGTCTGCAGTGACATTTTTTGAGGAGGTGGGTGAGGCAGGGAATACAATATTTTAAGACAGAGGTATTCCTAACAAACCTCTCCCGCATGTATCTCCATGAATGAAGGGATAATAGTAATATTCTGTTTTACCAGGCAATACCTTACATATCAGACACATAAAATATGAGGGCCATTTAGTTTGCCCTGAGTGAAGGAACTAGACAATTGATTATCCTGATGAAGGAACAAATTAGTCTGGACACTGTTTAGTACATGCAGACACAAAAACCAGACAACTGACTAGGAGAGTAGGGCTGTATCCCTATAATAATTTATACTACTAATAAAAATGCAACAATAATCTCCACATGTTTAATTAAAACATTTCCCTCCTGATGCCTCCACCTAATTGCAGGGCAATGTTCCCGTCATTGTTTGCTATCACATGAAACAAAGAAATATATACTAGAAATTTACATCGTGCAATGGACGTACCAATTTGGTGAAACTTCAGTGAAGCTGTTAATTCAAAAATATTTCTATTTGCTTTTCCTCCCCATCCACCTCCCCAACCATTCATCAATTTTTTTGTTCTCAAAAACTAAGCACCAAAAGAACCTTACCATATATTTGAGCCAAATTTTATACTTAGCTATGCCTATGTATTTCACCTCACAGAAGTTAATGGGGAAAATAAATTTTCTCCCCAGCTTCATCTAATTTCTACTGCCCCATTATTGTAAAATGCCAGGTTTCCCCTCACACACATTATCACTAATCCTATACTACTTTCAAGCCTTATTAAGATTTTGAAATGTGACTGGGAAAGTAATGATTATAACGATGTTTCACCCTGTCCCATAAAGTTAATTTTGTTTTCAAGAATCATGGTGTGTAAACTCTCTTTTTGTAAAGTTATATAAAAATATGTGTTGTCTAAAACCAGTCACATGACAGATCTATGAGTTTCAGAGAACTAGTCCATTGGGATATTTTCACTATAATAACTAATTAGGTTGCACACATGTAAGCATTTACAACCTATTCTACTTGTATAAATCCAATCTCAAACTTAGCCATTAGTTTAAGAAAAGGACATTAAAAAAAACTAGTATAAAATGTCAGAAATTCATGATCAGCAGAGAGGGAGAGAGAGAGAGAGGTTTCCAAAAAAAGATTACAGCTACTTCTGATGAAACCATTGAAACCATGTCTATCTAATTCTATTGACCTGAAGTTTCTGTGCCCATCAACATTTATCCTATCTCTATTGACCTTAATTTCACCTCAGTCAATACTTACCTTTTAAGTCAAAATTCCTAATGTTAACCTCAGCAGAAATTAATATTGGATCAAGTGTCTGATAGCACCAGGTACAGTTAAGGTTGAAAAATAGTTTCCATTACAGCTGCCTGTTTTCACACACTCATCTTCTTAATGTTGCCTCAGTAGCATTGTGAATAACTAGGAGCACTCTAATTCCTTGTTCTATTTCAGTTATTGGTCTCTAAAACAATTTCATTTCCTCAGCCACAAAGGAAGGGATTATAGATGAAATAAAGGTATTCTAGATGACTTCTCAAAAAGTCTACATTTTGTTATGATTCCAACAACAGTGCTTAACTTCAAGTTGTTTTATCTTGATTTGACAGATACTATAAGCAAGAACAATCTCTAAGCAATGAAAATATATTTCTTTGATCCTGGTCTGATGTCAAATTTGATGTTGTTAAGCTTTTGTTTTTCGTTTTTTAAGATGCATTTTTAATATGTTGTTGTTCAATAGTTGTAATGATACTTAACTACTGTGCCATGTTGTTTTGTTTTCCTTATAACTGAAAATCACAGTTCATTAACTTAGTGAAAGGTTTTCTGATTTCTAAGCCTTTAGGAGTAATGTTGTGGCTTCTGTTTGTTTTGGGATGTTTAGTAGTAATGACATTTAACAATTTCCTTCTGAAAGAATAAGAGCACAAGATTATTATTTTTTTTAATGCATTTCTTCTAACTAGTATTTTCCAGCTTTACATGACAGGCACAACAACATTAACAAAACTATTTTAAAAGGTTTTCTGTGAAAAGTATCCGACTCAACAGTTCCAGTTTCTGTTTCCAATGATTATACTGAGAAGAAAACAGGCATCTATGTACTTAAAAGTAACTTTGGCAGAAGCCCTGCTCTTCAATCACTGTCATAACTTTTCCTATCCAAGAAGAAAGCACAGACAAGGACAAGTGCTATTTGAAATTCTGCAAAGATTCTTTTACTTCAGCCACTTCATTGGTAGGATAGGATAGGATCCCTCATGTCCTCAGAAGGAAGCAGATGCTTTAACCTTTAAAACTTGCAGATCTTAGGACATGCATAGAAAAAAAAAAGGCCCTATGCACCAGTCTCTCTTTGTGGCAGCATACTGCCTCAGGAGTTGTGAAGTCACACAGTTCCTGTTAAGGCTGTTCTAAATAAGTGTCTATGGAGAATGAAAAAGAATTGGTGTTTCCTGATTCCCCTGGGTTTATTACCTTATTAGCATTATCTTTGCTAATGGAGGGTGAGGGGATATACCATATGGAATTTCAGAGAGGCCCCCTGTAAGTCTTCTATCTGTAGCACATGGGTTCAACAAAGGCAGATTCTTGCCTAAATAGGAACAAAATGGATATCTTCCTCCCTTAAAATAAAACCATAATTCTTTCCACTGATTCTAGACAACCTTGCTAGTTTGGCGATGGGAGCAAGGATTAGAGGAAAGGGTCTTGCAGCATCCTTAAAGGTACACTGGAATTGCAAACAGCCATAGATAACTATCATCTCCTCCAGAGAAGTTAAAAAGAAACAGAACATTTGCTTAAATAGTTTGTTTGGTTTTTAAAAAGAAGAAATAAAGAAAACAAACAAACTTGTAGGCAAAAGGGAGCCTATGTCAACTTTAAATTGTAATGTAAATGTGGCATTTCATGCCTGAAGTCTGTCCATCTCGGGATCAATTATTATGTGGAATACTGTCTTCTTTC
>NW_005842565.1:652608-668466 GCF_000455745.1 Alligator sinensis | reverse complement strand
GACGGAGCACAAAGGCATGGTCCCACTCAGTACAGCAAAGGAGAATGTTATTCATATTTATTTCAGCTGAGCTTCACATTAAGTCTAAAAAAAATTAACTTATGTCTCTAAAATAATGGGTGGGTGCAGGGGCGAGGAAGAATTTTCCATAAGTTTATGCAGTGGTGAAAGCATGCCCTACAGACACAGCATGCATCTATGGCAATGCTAATTCTGATTTGAATTAGAATTTACTAGTTCTCTTGTGCCTAGTTTTTACAAGAAAAAAAATTGAGCAAGGCATCCCTGTGATTAGCTCCTACAGCCACCTTTTCTGAGTAGTCTGAAGTGACAGCCACAGGGGTAAAAATGATTGTACTAAAATGTCTACTAATGAGGCCCCTGTAGTACTGCTCCAAGAAGGACCATTATACACTACATTTGTCAGTTTCATCTCTCTCACTTTCTTTTTTATCACCTGGAAAAATACTGATTAAGAGGTTTTTTTAAGGCATTATTCTTGTTTAACCTTCATAATAATGCTCATTGCCTTTTTTGTAAAGTTAAAGTATTCACGCTAAAACTAAATTATTGAATGTTACAAACTTTCAAATGACTTTCTTTCTTCCTCATGCTACAGAGTAAGATATTCTTCTCTGCTACACTACACAAATATACTGTTGCTGGTTTTTAGAACATGCCAAATGCCTAAAATAGCCTTACAAATGCAGAGCAAACTAGTGATGAATGAAATATGGTACAATTTACTATATTTGTTTAAAATGTATTCTTCATGAAGGTTAGAACCTGGTATAAAGTCTATGAAATAGAAAGAAAGAAAAGGAAATAAGGACAAAAAAGGGAAGAAGAAGAAGAATGAGAAAAGTAAACAGGAGAAGGACATAGTTGGCAAGTAAGCATCAGGAGAGCCATATGGCAGTATAAAAAAATGGCGAAGTGTTAAGAGGAAGACGTTTGGAAAATTTAGTGAAAATAAGAGAGAGAGATATGTAAACTAATATACTGATTTGTAGACCTTTAAAGTAGAAGAAAAAGATCCTACTGTCCATTTTTTTCAGCAGAAACTGGGGCTTTAGAAAACAAACAAACACCTAAGAAACAAGTAGTCTGATAAGAATGGTAATAAAGCTGCAAGAACTGGCAGCACTGTGATGGAAGCACTGGGTGCGTCTACACGAGCTACTAACTGTACAGTAGTCTAATAACACTGTGCAGTACCATGCCGGGCAAAACCCATGCTAATACACTATTGTGCAATAGTTTTACGCTATTGAGCAGTTAGTGTCTGGAAAAATCTATGCACTGGTGCTACTGTGTAGTAACGCAAGTTGCTCAGCATTCATTTAGTACTTGGTTATCCAAGTTCTAAACTTAATGCACAGTAACTACAATGCAATAATAAACATGTAGATACACCCACTGAATACCACATCCATTGAGCTAAAGCAAATCCAGCATTTCACTGACCTCCACTCCTTCTTAACATTGATTCAGTACCATGCTGTTAAGGTCGTGGACAGGCAGGTGTACCAGGAAGTGTGCAGTCTCTGTGTAATGACACAAAAGCTGTTTTTCTAGAAATTACTTGCTCAACTATAAGGATAATCTAAGATGCCTCCCCAACACTTCCTGCTTGGTCCAACAATTTGGGACAGGAGAAAGATTTTTTTTTCTTATCGTTATTTGAATATGCAACTAGTGAGGCTTTATTTTATAGCATCTCATTTACTTTCTTTTCTCTCTTTACATATGACAGAACTTTTTTTATATATACTATAGCTTTTTGCCTGCAGCTCACATGAACTCATTGGCTCTTTTCAACCCAAAGTAAATAAACTGCCACCAAAACCACATAGTTTGGGAACATGCACATGTTCATGGGACCCAACCTACCCAATCTTACATTAAGCTGTATGATCGTAGATTGGGTCCCCAGCCATGCTAGCAACCAACCACAATCAAACTAAATTGGCATGGGGGGGAATCATTATAGGGAAGTTTTGTCAGGTCCAAAGCAGTTTGTTGCAATCAGGGAGAGCTGATCTTTTGTCAGGGTTTGTCTGCCCAGGGATGGTGGGGTCAGAGGATTAAAAATAGCTTGGTCTGGGTAGGTGGGGGATAAAGTGCATCCCAGTGGGTAGAAAAGTGCAGCCCTGAGGCTGGGGCGAGCAGCTGGGTTTTCCCAGCCCTGGAGCTGAGCTCTGAACATGTACATGCAGGGAGGGAGGAAAGACACAAATCAGTCTAAACAAGTAAGATTTTCGCTATAGAAAACAGGGAAAAAAGCAGCCTGCCACCTCAACCTGAAGAATGTGACAATGGGAAAACATTACTGTTTCATACAACATGCCATGGTTTTTGGCCATCTGTGGAATCAAGATATACCAACTGTATGTGACACTCATATACTGTGTTCTTTTCCTTGCTCTGCCTTTGAGATGGTAGCAAAGGGCAAACTGAAACTGAATAATCGGGAACACAAAATTAGACATTAAATAAGGGCAATACTCAAAACCATTTTCATCTGTGATAATATAACAGTTATAAGTGGCCACAATTCTGCAACCATGATGAATGACTGTAAAACAGTAACAGACTGTCCCTTTAATATAACTATTGGGAGTATCCCTTGGTTTCTAATTGCCCCAGAAAGGGTCATGAAAAACTCATATAATATCTTTTGACTTTGGAAGTTTCTAGCATAGAATTTCCCAGACAGTGTGACTGTTCTAGAAAGGGAAAAGACCAAATTGTGTCTTCTGCAGCACTGTAAAACAGGAAGAGGATCAAAGTAAACCTGTTTTTAAATTCTTGCACCAGATTCAGACAATCCCAGTCTCTGTTGAAAGGCAAAGGATGTTCCAAGTTAGTGTTCACAGAAGCATTAGGCTTCCCTAGGGAGACAGGGCCATGGAGCAAACTCTTTCCTCTCTGATTTTGTATCTTATAAAACGCAGGCAGAAGTCCCAGTGGCCTGCATCCCTTCACAGCCTATGCATTGATTTTGTCTGCTTCTGTGCCTCTGGAGCTATGCCTCCTTTTTTTCACTGATAGCAGGATTCTGCTTTATAGGCAACACCCCAATGTGTCTAAAGACCCTGTTCCAAACAGCCCAATTCGGGATATGTCTAACGGAGTACTGTTGTATAGACCTACCTCACCTACTACAGGCACTGTTACCATAATAGTTGTGACAAAAGAGAACTCAGTTCCCTCATCTCTCTGGTATTTATTGAGCTTTGGGTTGAGTTTTGCAGTGGGGGAAAAAGGAAAATGATCAGTGAACTGTAGTCAAAACCAGGGAATCATATCCCATACAGATTTCCTGTTTGTAATCCAGGTGATCAGATTACTCTAGCCATTTAAATCTGTTGCCGTATGTTTCCACAATAGAACAGTTCTGGCTTATAAAATGCTTTTTTGTTTGTTTGTTTCTGTTGCTGTGTGAGAATGACGGGAGGAGGCAATTCGATTTTCAGCTGTTAGAGCAGAGAAGAGAGAGAGTGCATAAATATCAGTGCCCAGAAATCCTTTTAAATTGACTCAGAACCTTTAAGTCTCTAAGTATAAACTGGAGCAAGAGAGCAAGAGAGAGAGAGAGAGAGAGAGTTCAGCAACAGGTCATTATAAAATTCAAACACGACCTCTATAGCATGTTCTGTAGGCAAGACAATACTTCCACAAGTATCTGTAATCTGTCAGGTAATTTACATGGAACCAAATATTAAGTACTGCAAATTTAGGTCTAGACACATTGATCTCAATGTGATGAAGGATGTCTGGATGATTTGCCAACCCTTGATGGATAAGAAATGTAGCTCTGCAAAAGATATAGAGCTTGGAATTAGTACTAGAACCTAGATCTATGCTCCTTGTGTAGTTTTGATTTTGTTTATATTTAATGCTTTAATACTGAACATTATTATTTTAAAATCATTGTTTTTTTTTCTCTCGGTTACTAGCTACTTTGCTTCAGATATTCAACTAAAAGGCTAACTATATGTTTTATAAGTTTAATTAGTAAGTGGATTTTGTTTGACTCCGTGTTTGGGAACTGCTTATGTTGTGGTTCTAGAGGCTTTAGCCACTAATTTAGTTCTTCCGTTAATGCCAGGTACAATTTTTTATGCCAAGCCAACACAGAAAACAGTTTGCCCCTTAATACAATTTGGCTTAGTCCACAGAATGAATGCTTTAGCTTCAGGTCCATCATTTGTTTTTAAGAAATAATCAAACACTGAACCTATCTCATCTATTACCAGTGTATAATTTAACTGTACCTGCTTGTAGTCTAACTTGAGGGTCATTTTGTGGAGATTTTAAAATTAAATTCCATTATCAGGGCATAATCAGGCTGATTTATTGCATCAATTTCACACTTAATTATTCCACTTGCTATGGTTTTCTCCTTTTAACATCAAGTGTATTCAAGGGTATGTTTTATGCCTTGTTGGGGGCTGGGGGAGAGAATGCCTCCAATATTAAAAATATTGAGTTTCTAGGGATCATCTAATCCCAACATGTTGTACTGAAGGAAGTTTGATCGTTATTAATATGCATTGATTCTAATCATTATTTATGTAGGACCACTACAACTCCTATTGAACATTAGCTCATCTGACAGGATTCAAATGCTAACATAGCAGCAATTTGCCTACTCCTAATTGTAAAGTAACTGCTACCTTGTTTTTCATTCTTTTCCATCCTTCCATAGGAAGGCCCTTTAGCCTTCCTATTAAACTGAATGCTCTACTCCTTCACAATAAAATGAAGGTCCAAAACCCTAACCCAGTCTTAGGCCCCCTCTACGCATTATGTCTGTTACATAATTACTTTGTTAATTGCACAGTTAATTTAGAATGCCTACATGTGCAAAATAATGTATGGCACCTTAAATAGGTCCAACCACCTTTAAAGTCATTGCTGGAAAATGTGTTATAACTTTATAACTGGTTTCCATGCAGCTTTATTTTCTATCCAGTTGGTGTACTCCTGCAGCTGGGAGATTACAGCAGATGTGGTCTCCCAGCCATGGAGATGTGTGGGGTGGATGCCCCGATGAAGGGACTCCCAACGTGGAAACTTATTGCCTATACCGGCGATAAGGTGTGATGGGATCTGATTCACAGTCCCGTGCTCATGCCTCTGGCCATGCACATGTGGCATGGCAGGAGGTGTAATTGTGTGGATCATGCATTGGATCCCATCACACCTTTACCTGCACATGTAGGGGGGAGAGGAGGTAGCCCATCTCTTCAGTCCTTTCCTAGCTGTTTGGGTATAACTGTGGTACCTCATAGCTAAGAGGAAAACCTTTTTGTGAATTAATCTCATTAGCCAAAACACCACCTTTTCAAGACATATTCCAGCTCTCTAAGGCTCTTTCAAACACCTTGTTAGCTACTGGATTAGTGAAATCCAACAGTGGATTCTCTTCATGGTTCTCATCACCCTGAGAGTTGGGGGAGGAGGATTCAATTTGCAGTGAGCAAAATATTCTCAAGATATTTTGTTATTAGACCAAAAGCTCCAGCTCCAGCTATTTTGTTGTTAGACCAGCTATTTTGTTGTTAGATCAAAAGCTCCAGCTCCAGACTATTTGGTTTATTCTAAGCCAGAACCAAAGCCTTCCTAGCATGCCTTACAATAAAAACATATTGTAGAATGGTATGGACATTTCCCTTTTTGTAATTTCTATTGCACCAAATGCTCTATTTCATCCAAAGACAATTCCACATTATCTTCTCCTTCAGAAAGTTAGGATCTTCTGGTGAATAAACAAACTGGCTCCTACCTTCCACAACTCTCTGCCCCTTTTTTCTAAATATGTTCTTATTTGTCATACTCTTATAGTCATTCTCTTCCTCTTATTAGCTTTACCCATTTGATGTCATAGCCATTTTGATTTTTGGTGGTAGCTAAGGTCTTGGAAAAGTAAAATGGTGAAATAATAATTCTACTAAAGTCAAAGGGAGTATGTCCCATAACTTCAGTGGAATTGGAACACAGTGATAGAGAAAAGAGATCAGGTGTCTATTCTTTATGACCCTTCCTCCATGTGACATCTTGATTACCACAATACACTAAAGATTTATCAAACATTTATCCCATTTATCAAACACTAAAGATGTATAAAAACACTAATTTGGTCAGAAACCTCTCTCCCCTTCTCCTCCCTTTCCTTTGACATTCAACATTATAACAGTCCAATCGTATCCTCATTATGTAAATTTTGTTAAAATCTTTATGAAGGAGTATGCTCTTATTGATCAATGGTTGTCATACAGAATTTTATAGCATTAGTTAAGTCAATTTAGTCAGGGTCATGATTGCAAAAAATAAAGTCATTATTGAAAAAAAAAAAAAGGTTTCCTTGACATCCTTACAGATTCTAAATAAAGCCTGGTTATTGAGCATACAATATAGGAAAAAATAGTAAAATAAGAAAGACTCTTCATTTTTTTCACTATGGGATAACCCCATCCATTTCTTGATAGATTTTCATCACCTAAGGCTTGAAATTCTTACTAGTTTCAATAAATTGTCATGGTAATATATACTTCCACTTTGAAAACAGTTATATGGGGTTTTCCATTTCTGCCTCTGTGTAGAAAAAAGTTCACCTACTGGTGGAAAAGCCACATTTTGTGTGTTAATAAAGGTATGTCAAATCATTAGTTTTGCTTAAATCCTCTGGTCGAGTAAAAAAAAAAGTATCTTGTAAGTTTGGATTGTTATACTTACTTTATTTTGCTATTTTTCTTTTAACAGGGAATGATAGGGACAGTGGTGGGGGAAGAGAGAATCCACTCATGATTTTTTTCCCCACAAACACCTGAAAATATATTAATACTAGCACAATTTTAATATCTGCTGAAATGAACTCAAGGGCTCATTACTGAAAAGTGCTGAAGCTTAATATCCAGTCCATCTAGTATAGAGCGCAGTAAAAAGTTTGGCCTCGTGTCAGAATTAGCCAGGCCCAAGAGAGGGCTAGAGGGTTTGTGTGAGCCAGAGGCAGCAATCTAACGAAGCAAAGTTAAGCAGTAAAGCAGCCTGGAGCTGGAAACAGAGGGTCTAAGAGTCAAGTTGCTTTGAAGAGGTCATTAGTAACCACAGGAGGAGAATGAAGGGCAACAACATGTAGGAAAGTGTGTGTGGATGGGTTACAAATACCTGCACCTTTAGGCTACGTACAGACATTGCATATAAACCAGTATAAGTGACCAGAAGCCATTCTAAACCTGGTCTAAACCGGTAGCAGAACAGAAATTCAGCACACGTAGACCAGTTTCAAAATGGCAGAACTCGGTCTAAGACCTGATGGATGTAGTCTTAGACATAATTGGTTTAGGTTAGAGCAGTATATCAAACTTCTGTCCCAAACTTTAGACAGTATCCTTAGAGTCCAGTTTAATCTATTGCGTCATCTATTAAAATCATTGTACCCAGAGCATTTCTGTCTTTTGGATTCTGACAGTTAGCAAAGCAGTCCTCCACTATACAGAATGTATGAGAGTTTATGGAAACCTAATGGGAGTTAGAGACTTTGGAGCTCCTATGCACTTACTTACTCATGACAGACAATGTATACTTCTACACACTGGGTGAAGCAGAGAAGAGGTAAAGTTATAATATTATATACAGATGTATCACATGTACACACTGGTAGTGGTGGGACAAAATACTATTTAGGGGGGCTGAGCTCCATTGCAGGGCCAGCATGCACTGGTGCTGAGCAGTGGCAGAGGAGCACATGGCATGGGTGGTAGGCACGGCACTGCAGCAGCGGGGCATGACAGTGATTCCGAGCATCTCCGGGCAGCATGGGACAGCGGTGCCATGGTGCTGCTGCTGTCACCGGCTCCTGCAAAACTAGTCTGGGGGGTGCTAAACCCCATTAGCCCCGGCCTTCCACCACCTATGGTATACATATAAACTATATGCACCATGCCCATCAAAAGATAAAAAGATACTAAGATATCTAATGTGGTTATTCACTAATCACTTCTGAAAATCTTGTCTGTGTCATTCCTATAGGGTAAAAAAAAATCTGGTGACCACAGTAGGGGCCAGAAAATGACTGTGATCCCCTGTTTTGGCATACCATAAGCAGAACCAAGCAGAGCCAAGTGAGTTGTTTTAAATTCAACAACTGAAAACTGGAAATACCAAATCAATACATAGATTAATACCTCATTCATCTTTCCACTGTCTTCACACATCATTTAACTACACATGCCATAAAAGCCTGATAAATAAATAGAAAAAAGGGGAATTCCTGTATCTTGGGTATCTTATTCGAGAGCAAGTCACTGGGATTTAAAACACAGCCTAAAGCAAGTGTTAATGCCAAAAGATTAGAAGTAAATATCCAGCTAAGAAAGGACCGTGTAGAACAGCCAAAGCACAAAGATGTTTTATAGCTCATCAACTTCTCAAATGGAGCATAGGGGTGATAGAGAATATTTCTCCAATCTCCACTTTTATAGATGCAGGAACATAAAACAAGCTTACAAGATCTTGTGTTTTACTAAAGTGCAGAGGGCATGACTCAATAGCTCTTTTCTATGATTTTGTGAGCGCTAAGCTGGTCAAACAGCCTGCTTAAGAAGATGTTATTTGCCAATACAGTGATCATCACATTTCTTCATAGGATTTCTTATTTTAATTCACTGAAAAGTCCTGGATAAAGAGAGATACGATTATTACACTGAATACTTTTTGTTGCTGTTGTTATGTTTGCTTTCATTCTCTTGTCTGTGTAGGACCAATAGCAAAGCTAGTCCTGCAGGGATAGACATGCTGGAACAGACTTCCCTACAGCATAGCTCTGCCAACTTTCAATCATTACTTGAGCAAATGTGTGCCAGCTTCAAAATACCAGCTTTCCTCACAAATCCTCAGTCTTGTTTTCCTCAGTCCAAGCAGCATTCCCTTGTAACTAGCAGGAAGGAAACCACAATTGCTTAGGTACAGTGTGTTTTATGATAAGGCACCAAGTCGAAGAAGGACTGCTTTAACGCCTTATTCAAACTCAGTCATAATTCAATACTGAAATATGTCAACACCTTTAAAAAGAAACAGCATCTGGCAATGGTAGATACCTAATTACCTCCATGAAATGATACATTTCTTATGGAAGAGGCATGCAAGCTTAGGTGCAACATAAGCTAAAATATGGAAACATGATACAGCTATGCTTATATAAAATATAAAAACCATGTGTAATAAAGACATTGACACTTTTTAAATATCTGGTGCACATTTTTTTTTTAAAGACAGACCTAAAAATTTGGGAACTAACATGAGCTATTAAAACCTTCTATCATCTATTATTTGCACCTCGTCTCTGGATAAACTGTATGGTATTTGGAGCCAGTAAATAGGTCTTCTGCTGTAAAATATTTCTACATTAGAGCAGTGGTTCTCAACTTTTTTAGATTGAAACCATCCCTCAGAGTTAAGGAAGTCCTTGGAAAATGCCACCTGTTAGCATTCACTTATTTTTTGACTACAGAAAAATAATAGAGAAAAGAACTCAGAAATGAACATGACAAGTCTAATGTGAAATGTTGGGGTTTGTCTTATGAATCATTTATAGGTATTTGCACAGCTAGCAATAAAAAGAATCTCACCACACCTTGGCAAGAATCACTGTTCTAGAGATCTGATGAGGTATAGGCACAAGCAAAAAAAAATCCAAAATCTGATGGGATGAAGGGAATGGGTGGAGATGGCAATAATTAGGGAGCTACCTAAATTCTGGCAAGACAAAGGGTTTTACGTGGCCTGCTTGTGGTGTGCAGCGCCAATTTCACGGGCATTTCGTGGCAATGCTACCCATCAGTACTGATTGGTGGAAACACCCTGTCCGATTTGCAGGGGGAGGAGGGATGAGGGGGCAGCTGCCATCTTGATTGATGGCTGCCCTTTGTGCCACCTCCCCCCTCAACAGTGATTGCAGGACAGGCCTCAGTGGGGGAAGGAGGTATTAGGGACAGCTGCCATCTTGTCTGCTGCCCTTCAAGGTGGCCTGCCAGCCCCCCCAGCAGTGAGGAGCACTGGTTCCAGGGGAGCCAAGATTTTATTTTTATTGAGGTGTTTGGGGGTTTTTTGGGGCGGGGGGTTGATTCCACAGAAAATCCAAGATTTCACAGTTTCCTCAAAATCCACAAAAGGCCAAATTAAGTCGGTCCCTAGCAATAATTTCTACTTTAAATATAATGCGATACAAGGTTCACAAGAATGAACAACTAATAATATACAAGAAAAAATAACTGGAAATAATGTATAGCCTTTTTTTGCTTCAAAACAAAACAAAACAACCAAAAAACACAAAAAAGAAAGAAAAGTCTGCCTTGCACTCAGAGGCCATGTCCAGACATGCAGGGATGTGTGGTTTGTGGTGCCACAAACCTCTCTGTGGCTCTACAAACTGCATGTGGTGAATGTTAAAATGTGCCCCATGCTCCAAAATTGCATAACAGGATTTCCGGTACCAGCCCAGGGCTGCTCCTGCCCAGCTTAATGTGCTGTGGGCGGGCTGTCTGGGGCATGAGGGTGCTACAGTGTGGAGCTAGCTGGCAGCCCCTGCACTGTAGTACCCCCATGCCCCAGCCAGCCCCAGTCACCATCCATACGTGTGTTGCACTAGAGTAAATAACTCCACTGTAGAATAGTGCTTGTGTTGGGCAGTACTATCCTGCTGTGGAGTTAATTAGTTTACTCCAGCTTAATACCACCGCTTGTGTAGATGGTGATGCTTTACTGTGGAGCTAATTAGGCAACTCCGCTGTAAGTGTCTCACCCACAGAGACATTCAGCCACTAATGCTAGCGAGACTGATAGACTATTTAGTTCATTCAGAAATTTAGCTATTTCTTCCCTGGCTCCAGTATTCAAGTATGACTACAAGTGGGAAATGGAGGGAAAATAGTCTTAGAAATGTATTTATAATCATTTTAATAACATAGTGAGTTCTTTTGGCAGAGACGGTTGATTTTATTAAACCTTAATCTTTTATCCACTTCTGTAAATTGTAACTTAACATAGTTGTTATCAATGTTTTGCAAACACCTATCATTTTGCAATAAAAATGTTCTTAGAACTCAATGTGCTGAAAAGACAGGGCCTTATACTGGACACATCTAGATACTTTAACTAACACACAAAAAAGAAAAAATGTTACACAAATCTGTTCCAAATGAATATAACCCATGTTTTATCACCATACCTAGGCTGGATTAATGTAATATCTTCTATGTGGGGCTATACTTTGTGGCCCCTAGATTTTACCTGGTGTAAAGTATATGGCTCAGTTGGTGAAGTTTACTATAGAGATTAAAATGCAATAACCATCTGATTGGTTTCAAGTGTTGATTTCACTTGTCAAGGCATGCACAACTGAGTTCCTAACTTTTGGGGTGCCTGTACACAAGCCCAGAGGCTGCTGCAACACACTGTAATTACAGCACATTGGAGCAGACTGAAGTAATCAAGTCTGCCGGACCATGGTAATTACCAGCTCTAGCAGCCTCTCGCATCTCATGTATCAGTGTTCCTGTGCTTCAAAATAGCGGTGGGGGTGCTTGAACTAAAACCTGTCAAACGAGCTTTAGCTCAAGTGCCCCCACTACATTTTTGAAGTGTGGAGATGTTGATACATGAAATGTTGTGGCGCTAATTAAAGCACTGCCCCACACCCTTGGAACACATGTAAAAGTGCCCTTGAAGAGGCTCCCTCTGCATTAGCAACAGTTGTGGCAACAGGTATCAGCAGAATTTTGGCTAACAGTCCTTTGATTTGAACATTTAGGGAAAAAGGTGGATAGTTGGGAACAGTGATTCAGAAAAATTCTGTGGCTAACTGGCTGGGGTGTCTGCAAGTCTGCACCACAACTCCTATAAAAAATGACAACAGTTTAAAATGAAGGCTTGAACTCTGATGCTATGTATCAGGCCTGTGCAAAGCTTTGGATCATGATTCGGATTCAGAGATGATTCAGATGATTCGGAGGCCGAATCTATGAATCTGAATTGAATCGCGAGAAGCTTTAGGCTTTCTGAATTGATTAGGAGCTTTCGGATCGATTCAGAAAAGATTTGGAGATTCAGCCATAGGGTATAATGGGGAATCAATGAAATATCTATAACTTTGTTGTCTTTTGGCTGATTCAGATGAAACTTGCCGGGATGGCCTCTGCTGAGAGCATGACACTTGCCAGGTTTCAAGGTGATAGGTGCAGGGGTTTCTGGGAAACTGCATCCCAAAGGTCTGAAAGCAAAACTTATGTCACGTGTGCGTGTTAAGGGGTCAAAACTGCAGGGATGGTGGCTCTTACTGAGGCTACAAAGCCTGCCAAGTTTCAAGGAGATAGGATCAGGTGTTTGGGGGAAACTGCCCCCCAAAATCTTGAAAGCAAAATGCATGTCACATGTATGTGTTAAGCCACGAGTATTAAGCCCCGGCTCTGGGTGGCTGCTGCCAGCCGGGAGCCCGGGCTGCTCCGAGCAGGCAGCTGGGATGCTGCAAGCCCTGCTGGGAACAGCCTGGGCTCCAGCAGCTACCCAGAGCTGGCGTGCCAAGCCAGCTATGGCATGCCAAGCAAAATGGTCATGTGTGCCATGCTCAGTACACATGCCAGGGGTTGCCAACCCCTGCACTAGGATGTTAAGGCAATTGGGACTTATTTCAGTGAACTCAATATGAGTCCTTCAGTTGCCTTCCGTGGGTATTAGACCAAATCCTTTGTGCACCATTTATTTATTTTAGTTTAACAAAACAACATATATTACCGGTCAGCCAAAAGATATAACCACAAAGTAAATGATAAAACATAACTGGCTCTGTGCTCAGAATATTGCTTTAGGGGCACTGCCTATAGTGGGAAAAATATACTGACACACTGTAAAAAGTGGCCTTGGATTTTAACATAGTCAGGACACCAAGGCCCTATACAATAATAAAGTATTGATGTAGGAAAATAGTGAGATTGTTTCATTGCATCTTATACAATCTTTTTTCTTGTTTTGTTCCAAAATGTTTGGATGACGTTCTTCAGCAGTTAACATATCATTTTGACAATTAGAAAGGACTAAGGTAAAATTCACCTAAAACTGTTCATCAAAGGGTACATCTACATGCACAATTGATGTGTCTTAAGGTTACTGTACATTAAAATGAGGCTCAGTAACCTGCACCCAGGAACATGTCTACACATTCACCTGCATCGGAAGCAAATTTGCTCCAATGGCCATATCCAGATGAGCACAGCTGTGCAGTATGTGGTACTGCAGACATGTCTGCAACACCACATATTACACATTCCACTGTTCCCCATGCTGCAAGGTAGCAATGAGGTGGAGCAGGGTGGAGATGGGAGCTGACCCCTGGATATCCAGGGGTCAAAAAAACCTATGTAAAAAAAAAAGCAGAGTGGTGCATGTGGGGGCAGTGCATGCTGCTCAAGATTGGAGCCTGGGTGGCCAGAGCCATGCTCTGGCTGCCAGCTAGGCTCTAAGCACCAAAATTGCCACTAGTGCAACCAAGACTGTCCCTAGGGTGGGGGCAAATCAGGGCAACTTCCCCATGCCCCGTGCTTTGGGGGGCCCGGCAGAGTAGGGGGGAGCAATGGCGGTGCGGAGCTGGGTGGATGGGTGGCTCCACGTCCAGGCACTCGCTACCCGCCACCACTCGCTACCCCCCCCCCAACAGCTTCTTTGGGTTCGGGGCCCATGGGATCAGAACAGGGGTGGGGCCCCACACGGGCTGATTTACCCCAGGGCCCACACCCTGCTTGGGTCAGCTCCAGGTACAGCCCCAGGAGTACCCTAGGGCCCCAGATAAGGCTGCTGGAGCCAGCCCAGTGCTGGCCCAAACTTCCCCTACCCCATCCAGGATAATCTGCCTTGCACCAGAGGGCATGTTGCACAGGCATTCGCTGTGGACAACAAGCAATGGCACAAGGTGTCCTACTGTTAGCTGTCCTCCCCAGGGAACTAAACGATCATGCTTATGTGGACATGGCCAATGGGAGGGAGCAGTTGAGTCCAGGGTTGCTCCAGCACCCCTGTAGCAGCCAGGGGGAACTCCAGGCTCCCCCAGTACCAGCTCCCAGCTCATAGGGATTACAGGGGTCAGATCTGAGCTCTGGGGAGCAGGGGAGAGCTGTCCCAGAGTGGTAGACAGCTCCCAACTATGTGGAGCTTACAATCGCAGCCCAGCTCAGCAACATTGGCTTGGGGCAGTGGTGACACATAGGGGTGCATGGGGGTGCATGTGCACTCTCTAAAAGTGCTGATGCACCCCTTGAACAGATGCACTCTCCACTTAGGCGATGGACCTGTGCCCCCCCTGCAAGCGCCAGCCAGGGAGTGGGAGCACCATGACACTGCCAGAAGCAGCCGGAGCCACTTCTGGAAGCAGCTGCAGCAATTGGCCACCTCTCAATTGGCTACCTTGTGATTGGCCTCAAGGGGACCCCCACCCCGGGTCACTGACTGGTTGCTGGGGGGGCACATGTCCCCCTGACTAAGGCAGCACCAGTCGCCCATGGCTTGGGGCAATGCCCTGTGGCTGAACATCACCAGGATCATGAGATTTCCTCTCACTTTGCTTCCTTAGTGGACAAGGGAGCTCCCTGCCCCCAGTCCCAATGCTGCTCAGCTCCCAGCTCCCCCCAGAGGCCAGAAGCTGAGCATCCCTGGGATGGGGCCACTCTGTGTGCCCCCACAGCACCAAGCCAGGGACAGAGAGATTCCCCAGCCCCTCAGCCCGGCTGTTGCCCATGCAGCACACACCCCAGTCAGCTCTCACGTCCTCCTGCCTGTGCCTGCGGGGAGCTGAGCAGTGCCAGGACTGGGGTGGGGGAGATGCAGGGGGGTTAAGAAGCACTGGGACAAGGACTGGCACCAAGGAGACAGAGAGCTCTCCTGTCCTCTCAGCAAACAAAGCAAGGGGAGAGCTCAAAGTGCTGCTGCTGCTCAGCTATGGGGCACTGTCCCAAGCCAGTGCCACGGGGCTGAGCTGCCTTCCCAAGCTCCTCACCAGAGCCATGGACCATCACCTCTCCTCCCTCCCCCCATGGCCTCCTGCTGCCTAGGCTGACTGGCAGCAAGCTGCTCCCAGTCAGCGTTTACACCTGAGCTAATGCACAGTAGTTAATGCATGGTAATCTAGTACCTGTATTTCTTGGTACTAGCAAATCACATATTAGCATAATTTACTGAGCAGTAAGGCCCACACTTATGTAGACAGTGATGCTTTTCTATGCATTAGTTTAGTCTAATGAGCAGTAAAGTGACTCATGTAGATGTACCCAAAGTATAGCTAATGTGCTGAGCAAGAATCCAATGCAAGGTGTACCTTTGGGCCGCCTGCAGAGCAGGTTTTTTTCCCTATTTTTTTACTTGCTGACAGAAATTTAAGTCCAATGAAGAGAGTATGTCCTGGATTGTAAACATGTCATAATAATAAAAGTCACAGATGGACTATTCTGCCATCTGGTCTTGCTCATACCCAAAGCAGGGCTGTTTCCTATAACTTGTTTTCCATTGCTTTGACCAGTCTAGTTTTTCATATCTGAAACAATAGTGCTTTATTTTGGGAACATTTATACAATGTAGTAAAACTTCACTATAATGATATTTTCATGGAAAAACACAAACTAAGGTTTTCCTTAAAAAGAAAAAAATATCTACTCATTAATCCTGTTTATATCTCCTTCTACTAGTGATACATAATTCTTCTTTCTCAAGATGACTCAAATATATTCCTATTCCAGTTATATTTTCAAAAAATATGCACCAGTACTGATGCTAATCCACATACACACACACATACACTATATATATATA